>NC_081198.1:50806019-50963519 GCF_902713425.1 Acipenser ruthenus | reverse complement strand
TAATATTACAATATATTGTGTGTTCATTACCATTGGGAAACAATTGGTATGCAACAATATGGAAATGTTAGGGTTAGGGTTACCATTCTACCATTACCTTTGCAGCTTCCTTTGTAAATAATGAATGCATTGCCATCCTAGTGCCTTGTCCACATTGTCATTGAAGATCGATTGGTACTGTAAGAGCTGTCTTTTCATCAGAGCGATGGGTGAGAGTGAGAACAACAAAGTGCAACTGAGCTGGGGTTTTTTTTTCAAGTGTGATCAAGAAGGATCTACAGATTTGTGGCCACTTAAATATCAATTATTTAGAAAAAGTCACCTAATTAACATGACTGTTTTTTTCATACAGAAGAGTTGTGGTTTATTGTGTGATTGACTGGGCAGTATCTCAGGCCTCAGAACATGATCTGGGGATGTCTCCGATAAGTGTATTATGTTTATGCCTAAACCATTGTTACATAATGTTTTAACCCTGATCTGAATATAATTTCAAGTACAATTTTCACTGTATAGACCACAGTCATGTACCATGAGTCACAATAAAAGAATTGCACCATGGTTTACCGCCTGGCAAAGGGCTAGGAAAGGGTTGACAACAAGAAGTGGTTTTACTAATGCAGTACAAATGCATTAAAATCATTGAAAACATCTCAGAATTACAGAAATGTCACAGCTATGAACACCCTCCATTCCCCAAGTGTTTATAACTGTGAGGCTCTACTGCATTTGTTTCTTTTACATTCCTCCTTTTGCTTTTCGCATGATATGTGCAGGTATTACTCACAGGCTATTTTAACACAGCTAGCTGCCACTTCTCTCTGTGCTCCACTCCCAAAATGCAGTCCTATGGATAAACCAGTTTGTGCCGCTCCTGGCTGTGCCCTGGCAGCCACTGACTGTTTAATTCCAGAGGAATTCTTTAGTTCTAAGCACCTATTCAGGTGGCGCTCTGATCTGATCTGCAATGTGCACACCCCTCGCTGGCTTTCAGGCTTGCTGTTTGGAGGGGGCCTGCTAGCAAGGACAGCTCTTCCCAAACTCTCAAGGCCCATCCTGACTGTGGACCCCCACCTAGTGAATCCATCGCAATTCGATGTTTTGTTCTGCTTGCAAATCGCCCCCTCTTTTTAACCCAGGCATTGAAAATGCTGAATAGAAATGTACGATAGTTCATGGGAATGAATCGATCAGGGTCAATCAGGATGTGCTGTGGGCCCCCCCCCCCCCCCCCCCCTAGAAACACCTCCCTTCCCCCTGGTTTGGTATTATCTAAAATGAAGGTATTCCTTCACACTCTCTATATCCCTGTTGTTAAAATCCACTCCTGCTTCTTTTTTATCATTTAGCTGAGCATTCTGAAAATATAAAGGTAGTCAGATAAAGATGTTTATTCCCCTTGTGAACAAATACCAACAGATGGAATGGAGAAACCCGTAACATTTTAAAAACGGGGGTGAACTGAACTTACCTTTGCAAGGAGCATTGATTTTTTTTTTTTTTAATTATAGTTGTTTTTCTCTGTTGCTCAATTATAAACTTCATACATAGTTTTGATGCATAATACTGTACAGTAGCCTATATAACAATGCATAGAAAATAGAAGATAGTATGCTTTTTCTGTTTTTCTTTTTACTGTGCCACACTTCTTATTTTTCAGTTTGTATGTCCAGGAAGTTTGTTTCAGGAATCAGCCTAATTGCTGTGCCCTTTAAGAAACAGGAATGGGCAGATTAGTCTATTTAAGGACATGCTGGTTTACATTCAGGATAAAGCCAGTGAATGCAGGGACTTCATTGAAACTCTCCCACTCCCTGTCCTGTAGATATTGCTGCATGGCTGTGCATTGTATGAATGTGATTAATCATCCTGAATCTAACACTGAACCTGTGCTTTTAAAACAAATTGAGATTTTGTTGTAAACACCTAATAGGTTAGGATTTCTTTGGATTCTTTTTTGTGTTCTATGAATTTCTCCCATAAAAAAAAAAAAAAATCCCTGTATACTGTGTAGGTGTTTTGTCAAATGAGACTTACTCTTTGAGGACTAGGTTGTACTGTGTGGACTGAGGTAGCCAGTCACCCATGTTGATATAGGTTTAACAAGTGAAGGTTCACAAGTGAATGAGAAATAGTGAGAATGCTGATGATGTATAAAAAATAAAAAACAGTTCTCATGTATTTCCCATTTGAACAGTTTGTGGCCGTGTTGTTCTTACTCAGCGACTCCCAAGCTCTGAGTAAGGGGAAGGTGCTAAATGAGCAGGCACTGTTTTCTACTAAATCTCCTATTTTTGTGAAGATGCAGTCAAGTAGAAACCTTGCTGGCCTGGCACCTGTCAGCTCTCTCCCACATGTGCGAAGGCACTGTAGGCCACTCAAGTGTCACTGGAACAAGATGTTTTTGCCAGACTGGCATCTACATTGCATCTACTTATTTCTGCCTTATATAAATGAATAAAAAAACTTATGTTACAGAAGATAGAAAAAACTACGAAAAACGGAGTGTATTGCAAGAGCAAGCTACGATATTAAAATGTTTGCAAACGATTGCAATCTCTTACTAAGCTAACCAGCTTCCCTTACTGTTAAATTAACAAGCAAACTGTGCTATGACGGCACACACACACTGCTCGTCTCATATATTCTGTTTAGGGATATATTGTTGTAGTGATCAGGTGTCTGGAATGTGTGGAGTCCATACAACTGGTTGAATTGTCAGTTGATAGAAGAAGCTCAGTTGGGCTTCCTGATCCAGACTGCAGAGCTTGCTGGTGTTCCATGAGAACGGTCACAGGAGTAATGTCTCATGGACCATTCTGGAGAGTCTCAGCTGCAGAGTTCAACTCTGGAATGTCCCTGGGTTTATCAGAAGCAGTAGTCATTTAGCACAACTTTTTAAGTGTTTCCTTTTCTGAGTCTTTGTCTTCTTCTGTTGTTCTGTTGTTTGCAGCAAAACTAATCAAGCTAGAAGCTCACAGTGAGGAGGAGTCTGAGCACAGGGTCCTGGCTCAGGAGGAGGGGGTCCCGAGTGTGGAGGAGGTGGGCGGGATGGAGGAGCCCCTGATGGGGAGCCACAATGGGCTTCACGAACACAGCCAGGAAGCAGAGGGGCCCGGCGACGGAGGAATCCGACTGCCCAACGGTAAACTGAAGTGTGACATCTGTGGGATTCTATGCATTGGACCCAATGTGCTAATTGTTCATAAGAGGAGCCACACTGGTAAGCAGCCAGGAAACGAAGCCCCCTGATTTCACCTGATCTCAAAACTGCCTGCTTAGGCTGCTCCAGGACTGCAGTCATCCTACTGCTGTCACTCGGCCGAAATGGAAGCCATACGAGGCCTCAGGTCCCAGGACAAACTGTCTTCATGTGCTAACTTCATGCTCACTGGGTCTCCATGCAAAGGGGTGTTCTGTGGTTTCTGGGTCTTCTAAACTTCTTAAAGATTTGGGTTTGTGTCTGTCTGTTCCCGTATAGAGCAACACCTGCGCTGTAACCAAACTAGATCAGTATCTACGCTTCAGTCTTTTTACCTCCCAGTTTGAGTAAAAGAAAACTTGCTTTTTAAAGGTAACTTTTTTTAACGTAATATCCTGTTGACATCTTCTTCAATAACAGCCACCTGACTAGTGAGTGAACAGTCCGTGTCGGGAATAGTATTGACAGGAAAGAAGGGTTTCTTCATCATATAAAAAACAATACAGCTTTCTTTATGGGGTAGAGGGGGTAGGTGGGTGACAAAATACAAAATCTTACACAGACTTTTGTGATCATGACAAAAAATATTGGAATCTTCCAAAACCAGTTATTTATTTGTCCTGCTACTGAAAAGGCTTTAATTTTTTTGTCAGGATTTTCTATCTAATGTCAGGATGCCTTAAGTCATAAGGACACTAGCCAAAAGACAGCAATTAAAACATTGCTTCTGGCTTAAATATGATTTACTGCTTGCATTTTTAACTAGTTGGTCTGAAGCAGAATTAAAATATCAGGTGTCGTGCATATGCTGGAGTAACCAGTACACAAGTCACATCAAAGATTATCATACCTGTGCAGATATGTAAATGCACAAAAGTAACATATACAGTATCAGGTGGTAACTGTCATTGAGTGGCTGCAATAGCTTTACACACAATGCAATTGAGACTTTAGTCTTAACTAGCAACATCTGTGTTAGCAATTGTAAAATAAATACATAAATAAACAGTGCAATGGGTGCCCTGCAGTTTGTTGTGAATAGCATTAGAGCTTGTAGCATACTTACAAAAAATATTAGAAGGTGGGACATGATTTGAAATCTCAAATATGAAAAAGAATTTACTTCTCGAAGTTAAGAGCTTGTGACACATGCATGAGGGCTGGGTGAAAGTGGGGATGACCTGGGGCTGAAAATGGTGAGGGAGAGCTATGGGGGATGTTTTGCTGCTTTAACACTTTCAGCACCCACAAAAATGGAAACACCTGGGTAAATGAGGGACACCAAGTATATTGAAAGCAAGGGCTTCCACACAGGTGTCATGCGTTAATTAAGCAAATAACATCCCAGCATGCTTAGGGTCATGTATAAAAATGCTGGACAGGCCTGGTTGCCTATAATTATGGCTAGCATGGCTGCAAGAGGAGACCTCAGTGACTTTGAAAGAGGGGTGATTGTTGGGGCGCGTTTGGCAGGAGCTTCAGTGACCAAGACAGCTCAACTTGCTGATGTTTCACGAGCAACAGTGTCTAAGGTGATGTCGGCATGGAACTCCGAGGGAAAGACATCATCAGCAAAGGGCAACAGTGGGCGGAAGCGCATACTCCAGGATCGTGATATCCGTTCATTAATTCGAAGTGCAAGGCAAAACAGGCGAGCAACTACAGATCAATTGACTGTAAATTTCAACCTGGGGCGCAAGTAGCCAGTTTCATCAAAAACAGTCCGGTGAGAACTCCACAGAGCAGGATACCATAGTGGCCCAACGCCCTATTAAGTAACTTTACATTGGTGTTTCCATTTTTTTGTCCACTACCTGTATTATTATTTACTTCTTAGCAGACGCCCTTATCCAGGGCGACTTACAATTGTTACAAGATATCACATTATACATTATTTCACATTATACAGATATCGCATTATTTTTACATACAATTACCCATTTATACAGTTGGGTTTTTACTGGAGCAATCTAGGTAAAGTACCTTGCTCAAGGGTACAACAGCAGTGTCCCCCACTGGGGAGTGAACCCACAACCCTCCGGTCAACAGTCCAGAGCCCTAACCACTACTCCACACTGCTGCCCTGTATGTATATATATACTGTATATATATAGTGCTATTTTATACAGAGAATATTCAGGTCACTTGTCTTTAAGGGGTTATAAAGGTTACTAAACCACCAACAAAAACATAATGATTATTTTTTACCCAGATTATTATTATTTTTTATTTGACTGTTACCAAGTTACCCCCCCCCCCCCCCCCCCCCTTCCCCCTCAGCTTCCTTCCCTGGTTGGGTTTGATTGCATGCCTGTACTCTTTTTAACCACTTTCACCACTGGCTGGGGGTGACAGACTTCCCTTGTCTTGTTTAACTTCTTGTCTGACAGCATCTGCCAAAGGTTCACACAAATCACTATGTACAGTACAGGCAACAGCATCAGCAAAAGCCTACTGAAGCCTAATCGTATAATCCTCTCTGCCTGATAAAGCCTGCAGTTTTTCTGCAATCTAGTCCCCTCTGAATCTCTCCCCTTAAGGGAGGAGATGCCTTAACCCTTTCCTCATGGGTCAGTACCTGTTTGGAATGAATAAGGTGGTTCTATGAAAACCTTGCAGTATTTCTGGAGGTCAAAATATTTAGAGAAAGAACATGTAAACGAAAGATCCCCTTTGTACAAAAACCAGCACAACCAGTTGTCCTGGAACTCTAACCAGGTCATAATGATATCAGGTCAGTCAGGGGTTTTGAGAGATTTGAAGACAAAAAATGCTGTTTAAATATGGGAGAGAAGTTTGGTTAGCCAAGTTGGGATTCTTGGTTAAACTTTTTTACAGTAGCCTTTTATAGAAAAAATACATTGACTTTACCAAGCTAATATAGAGTGTATATGTATATATACACCGAAATGCTAAATCAGCTGATGCCATCAACAGTTTGTTTACTAACAACTGATTAGTAAGTGGATGTCCCTCACCAAGCCAAATATCAAGTGATTCCATTCGAAGTGACTGACGTGGGTGCTTCAGACCTCTCCAAGTCTGCTGACGTCAGGATTGGTCATTAAATTGGAAGTGATGTCGTGTCCCTATTTTAGTGCTGAAATGTTAAATTGCAGTATAAGAAACTGGAAATTCAGACACCAGTATTGTCACGTTTACTATTACTAATACGACTGCAATTATTAATAATAATAATAATAATAATAATAATAATAATAATAATAATAATAATAATAATAATAATAATAATAATCTGCACAAAATGATTGATAATATTTCTAATTTCTAATTTGGGTGAGGTTTAATGTGTTGTTGGAAACTCTTTTGTAGTAATATTGACCTGCTTATTTTCAGTTTATAACACATGTACAGTTTGCACGCTTACCCTAGGATTACATTTAAATTATGCCGCTGTTATCCTTATAACAGCTTTTATATAGCTCCACTCCATTGCGGTGTTTTTGTTTTAGTTTTTTGTTTGCCCTTAGTTTTGTTAACTTCATAAATATATTTGCATTATTATAGTGATTTAGTTTGAGCAAATGTACAGCCTTTTATGAATTAAGTTCAAGTCTACTATCAGTCTTCGCGACGTATTTCTCTTTCACTCAGGTAAATCGGATTGAATTAGTAAATGTAAACACCTGCATGTTTTGGGGCTCTGTAATGTGTCCCTTGCTGTACATGGTGCAGTGTTTGAGCTCGGCTGGCCCCGCAGTTGCACGCAGACTGACCCCCCGGGTGCCTCCGTGTTTCAGGCGAGCGTCCGTTCCAGTGTAACCAGTGTGGAGCCTCGTTCACTCAGAAGGGGAACCTGCTCCGACACATCAAGCTGCATTCGGGAGAGAAGCCCTTCAAGTGCCCTTTCTGCAGCTACGCCTGCCGCCGCCGCGACGCCCTCGCCGGACACCTCCGGACCCACTCTGGTGAGTCTCCCCTTTAATCTTCTGGCTTCGCAGATGCTAGTCGGACACCTCCAGACCCACTCCGGTAAGTCTCTCCTTTAATCTTCTGGCTTCGCAGCCACTCTCCGGACCCACTCCGGTGAGTCTCTCCTTTAATTTGCCGCTTTCACAGCCCCTCGGAAAGGTTCACTGTGGAATGGCAATGTAGCAAAGCTTGGAAAAGCATTGTAAAACTTGTAAATTTACCCGTGGTATAATTTGACGGACCGTTTTTATTTATTTTTTTCTCTTTCTAGTCTTTTTTATTATTATTATTTTTTAATGCATACTGTGCAACACTGAATCATCTTGTAATGTAAAGTACAACGAAAAAGTAATGCATTTGAAAAAACCCTCGGATAGTATCATGGGAGGTTTTTATCGATGTTATATAGCAGGGGTTTTCAGCAGGGGTACTTCTAGGTCATAGGGGTAAGCAGAACAACTCAGAAATGCACAAATAAAAAATGAAAGTAAAAGAAACTAATGATCTTGAAGTAAACCAGTAAACCACTGTATATAAATATTTCATTTTTGTTTAGCAGCTCAAAGTGAACCGCAGATGGGGAAAAAACCCCATAAAATCTGTCATGTCCGCACTTTCCACCTGTACGCATGCGTGATTTTGATTGAGTGGATTTTTCACTCTGATCTGTATTTACTGGTGGGTAAAGCAGGTGATTGTGCCTATGGAGAGCACACTATGCTGCTCATGATCTTTGCTGTTTTTAACTTGCCGTATCAGTGAATCCCAGTGTTTCTGCCTTTTTTAGAAGTATAAATGCTCTGTAAACATAAATAATAATCACACTACTCATACTTTGACAGTTTTTGTTTTATTTATTAGGCGTGGCTGCATTTAGCAATAGCATTTGATTGAATTTGTGTTCGGTGCTTGAAATGGATACATTTTTTGCAAAAGAAAAACAAAGGAAGAAAACACAAGAGTCTACTGAAAGTGCAAAGCGACAGAAAGTTAATACAGAGTCCCTTTGGATATATATATTTTTTTTTGATGGCTTTAAAAAAGAAGTGTATCATTGTTAGTTATAGTTTTATCTTGAGGTGAATGTTTTTGATATTGTAAACATTTTAAACGGCACACAGAATTATGCTGAGATGGTAAGCAAACGGCAATGTGATAAACATTTACAATGCAGACTATTTTGTATTATTTATAGTAACTTTGCCAAATAAAAAGCAAATACCAGTGTTTCCAAAGAGATTCCTAAATACTGTATTTTAATTCTGTGCATCCAAAGACATGTAATTCAGTTTTAAGAATGAAGCCTACTATTTGGTATTTTGTCTAAACCAACAGTTTGTCAGTCCCAAACTTTTGTGAAAAATTATATATTAAATAAACACAGAGAAAATTGTTAATTGGATTATTTTGCCTTTTATTTAAACCGTGGTACCATTCAGTAGAGCGAAAATTGTACTTTAGATGAAACCTCCCGACAGAAGAGGGCTATTTTAAAAAAAGGTTGAAAACCTCTGTTCTATAGTATTACTGAGTTTCTTTTTAGCAGGTTTTATCAGCAGTCATTCAAGGCATTGATTCAGTGAGGAGGCAGAGTCAGGTTCACACCAGGCTGTATGACAGATGATCTACAGTACAGTGTTGGCTGTTTCTTTGCTCGGAATACTTGGCTAGAGGCAAAGAAAGTACAGCAATTACAATTTGCATCAGTTTCGGTGCCCTAGAACTATAGCAAGGCGTTACAGTTTGTACCAGACCCTTGCCGGGAAGCACAGGTGATACAATCAACATTTGAATACCACAGTGAAAAATATTAGCATACTGGTGCAAAGATGATTTTTGAGAATTGTCTTAATTAAAAAAATATATATATATATACATTTCCTGTCAGATTTTTTTGACAGTCACCAGTCTTTCAAATTTCTGCTTTTGTAGTAGATTTATTATTAAATAACTTTGCATTAGGGAATCAGCATATACAGATGGCACACTACACAAACTGTGTTTGATTATAATTAGATTTTATTTTATTGACAGTTAATACAATTATTTACACCTTAAGTACAATTTAGGATAACAAAAAATGGATGATCTCCATTAATACTATATGTTGCCACTGCAACCCTAAATGCATACTTCATACACGGTGCTGAGTTGCCTTGTGCTGGCTTCTTGTGGTGAAACACCTCATCAGCATGAAGTGTGTAGCATGGGATAAAGCTTCGGGAGTGCTCATTGCAACACAGAACAACTTTCACTCTAGCTGTGTCTCTTACCATTGCACTTAGAAAGCAACTGCAGCCCCAGTGATCTCAATCAATCTCTACAAGAAAATCCAGACAAGATAAACAGATAGAAGATTACAGTTATTGTTGTTGGATTCTGCATATCTCTGCCAGTCACGTGCAAATAGGGAGGCGGTGATGGTTTATGAAGATAATCTCCTAGCCACTCCCTCTCTGACCTGTACGACCCCCGTAACACAACTGAAGTTTACCATAGGAGTCATAAAGATACAGAGCATGATGGGTAGAGGTTGTTAATCAGATAAAAAGACCCACGTCAAATGTCGATGCATTGAAAACCTCATGAACATTATCCGTAACTTCTGAAGTTCATGAACTTTGTCAAAAATCACTAGAACATTACTGACATTAGATTGACGAACTTCATCAATCTTAAGTGTATTATTTAACCATTATTATTATTATTTATTTCTTAGCAGACGCCCTTATCCAGGGCGACTTACAATCGCAAGCAAATACAAATACATTCAAGTGTTACAATATAAGTCATACAATAAGAACAAGAAATGCAATAATTCTCAAGTGTGACAAACCACAATTCAATAATACAGCAGATAATAGTGAAAGTTACATCAGGATATGATTAAGTAGTGATAGTTACATCAGGATATGATTAAGTACAAAATACTACAGATTAAACACTTGGCAGATTACAATATTCTGAGGTACAGGATTAAATGCAGTAAAATAGGGGGCAGATAAGAGCAAAATAAAGCATATTTAAATGAAGGGTGATAGTGTCCCAGGATACAACAGAGGAGTTCTACAGGTGCTGTTTGAAGAGGTGAGTCTTAAGGAGGCGCCGGAATGTGGTCAGGGACCACATAACCATAAAATGCTTATACTGTATTAACCGTCAACATAGTAAATATGTAGGGGTTATTATGAAAAAAAATGCAATTGGGCTGTCAAATCCTGACAGACGCATGCCCTCCCACCATTCCCTCTCCTCCACTCCCTGCTTGCCTGCCACCTGAGCTGGGAGGATTGGAATGCAAGGCACTCGCTGCCTGCCGGAGAGACTGGTTCTCCCGCCAGCTCCATTACGCAACTCTGTAAACATGTCAGCCGTGGCTTTCCTTCCTCTGGGAGTGCGATGGCACTCGTCCCAGTTTGCAGGTGTAACATTAGAAGAAGAAAAGAAACAGACATGCTACTGTATGTGAAAGGTACTTAAAGAGACAATGCAGCAGTTTTCTAAATGTTTCCTGTGGTATACCATGGTAAAAGAATAGTAACATAGCTTAGCAAGGCATGATGAGACATGGGTTAGTATGATAAAGCATACAAAATCACTCAGGTTTTAGTTCATGTGTATTTATGCATAATATTATCTCTGACACATATATTACAAACTAACCAGAAATGAAGTAGGAATGCCGTGTACACCGCCCATGACTGCCACGGATAAGTGTGTCATTCCTAATGTTGGTTTGGTTTGTTTTCTGGCTGTGACCCTGGTTGGTGTGCAGGTTGCTCGACTGGCTCAGGCAGACTAGCCCATGAAATGAAATTCCGAAGTATCGTCACTGTTGCATATCAGAAACGTACTAAGCCTTCCCCTCCTCTCCTTTGCTCCATTTTCAAGGGTGTTTCCTCAGCCTCACAACCAAGGCATGTTGTACAGTGCGTGCATTAAACAATTGCACACATGTATCATAGTTTGTGTTATGCAATGCAAGAAGAGCATCAACCCCAGTCAGACAACAAGCACAATCTGATACAGTGGCAAACAATGGGAAAGAACCGGAACTCGAATATTATTTCCTGCTGCATTCCAAAGAAGTAATCACCAGTACATACACTTGTAACACTTTACAGTAAGAGGCAGGAACATGTTTATGATCTTAAATATGAAGAAAAAGAAAATGATTACATAGTGTGACCACTCCATTAAAAAAAAAAAAAAAAAAAGTGCATATAATATTATTATTATTATTATTTATTTCTTAGCAGACGCCCTTATCCAGGGCGACTTACAGTCGTAAACAAAAATACATTTCAAGAATCACAGTACAAGTAATAATACAATTAAGAGCATGATAAATACAATGACTTTGGTTCTAGCAAGTACAAGTATATGACAAGATACGATTCAATAACGGAGCAGATAACAGTGTCAGTGATAGTTACATCAGGATATAATTAAATACAAAATACTACAGATTAAATAACACTTGACAGATTACAGTACTCTAAAGTACAGGATTAAATGCAAAAAAATAGGAGGCAGATAAGAGCAAGTAAAGCGCATTTAAGGAAGAGTGATAAGTGTCCAGTTCTACAGGTGCTGTCTGAAGATGTGAACCTTGAGGAGGCGTCGGAAGGTGGTCAGGCACTGGGCAGTCCTGACATCTGTTGGAAGGTCATTCCACCACTGCGGGGCGAGGGTGGAGAAGGAGTGGGCTCTGGAGGCAGGGGAGCATAGAGGAGGTAGAGCCAGTCTTCTAGTGCAGGAGGAGCGGAGAGGTCGGGTGGGGGTGTAGGGAGAGATGAGGGTCTGGAGGTAGCTGGGTGCAGTCTGGTCAAGGCATCTGTAGGCTAGTACAAGAGTATTGAACTGGATGTACAATTACTACTAATATACGTTAACAATAAAACTGTTGGATATATAGGGATGTTAAGTAACTCTGATCTATAGATTTTACAAGTCCAAACTTTATTTTACAACGGAGTTGCTGGAGGTCAGGGTGGTAACCTTTTATCAAAACAAGCCCTGTTTTGTAGTGGGGCAGCCCATCTCCAGTATGTCCAATAGGAATGCGTGGGCGGGGTCATGTATTTATTTCCAGTCTTTTGGATTGTTTCCAAGTCGCGTCTGGTGTGGATTGACATTCTACGACTTCGCTGCTCGCTGACGCTCTCGCATCCAGTGTGGATGCAGCTTAACTTTCATTATTGTATTATTGTGTTGAGCCCTATAATGATGTTATACAAAAACAGTATTTCATCCTGGGCTCCACTATTAACTTATCTTCATAAAGCTTAGCCTTGCTGCTTGGTAATATCAAAACCTTAATACAAAATCAAGATTGGGAGCATGACTGCCAGCCTGCCGGAGCCAGTCGAGCAACCTGCATGCCAACCACGGTTACTGCCAGAAAACAAACCAAACAAACATTAGGAATGACACTTATCTAAGATAAGAGATCTACAGTGTATGGGAGTCAATGTAAAGTGTGTGTGTGTGTGTAGGCAGGGAGAATGCACGTGCAAGAAATGTGTTTACTGGCATAGAGCCTATTTTTGTTTCACTTCCAACATAACATTCAGGTTACTGGTACGGTCTAGTGAGGGGTCACAGAAATGTTATGCATCCCTAATTTTCCAAATCATACCAGCTTTTTAGTAATTCCTTACCCTCGTCCCTGGTTTATCAGGAATGCTTACAGGTTACACAGGGTAGGGGAACTTAAGATGCGTGTATTGGTCTCCAGCAGTTCACAACACAAAACTACTGCACAGTTCAGCATGCTAATCTTGGCAGAAGTCTAGCACTGAACTGAAAAACCCTGTCCTTCAGGTCAGGATTGAGTTGCACTGTCACAACACTGCACCGTAACAGGACTCACACAGTGCTCCCAGCCTCTTCCCATTCATTAACACTACAATCGCAAGCAAAGCACTACATTTGCATAACGCAAAAAAATGTGCAAAGCCATTTTCAAGAAATGACAAATGAAAGGTCAAAGGGACTCTGATCCCCAGCTCAGAAGTTCTCACTTTCACTTAATGTTTCAAAATGAAAACAGATTTTGGCTTTGAACACAACTCTTAGTCAGTGTGGTTAAAGCTCCGGAGTCATATTTATTATCAGTTAATGTTAACTAATACAGATAATAATCACCTCTTCATGGAACTGGCTACATGATGAGTTCATACATGGTGTATTCTGAGGTCCTCATTACAAAACCTACACATCAATTAGCAATTACTATAAACCGTCACCTGTTGTAGACAAGACACAGAGGAGGCTTATTGCAGCCATTAGTTTGCTCCTGTTGACACAAGTGGGATTGATTTCAGAACGCTTTCAATTCAATCCCAGGGGCAGGTGGAAACAAGGTGTGAGAGTGTCCATGAATGAGATGGTCTGCTCACCCCCACTTTTCTTTTTTAGATTGTCTAAGAGGAATAAACCTAACCTTGTTCCTGCTGCATATTGCAGACTGAAGCTGCACCCCACCTAGTCCCCACAAAGTAGCAGTGTGTGGTTAGCTTTGAGTTCTGCACTGTAAAACCCCCTTTGGAAACAATTGGACACCAGTAGCTTTCGGATTAATTCTTTGTTTTTTATGCAACGTTGCCCAAAATCGCTTTGTATGGTACCGAGAGTATGAATCATTGGAAACTGGAAAGGAAATCAGAAAATCTTACAATCACCTAGAAGCACTAAGTTGTGGCCAGAACAGGCGACAGCATTTCTTTTGAATGTTCCTGTTGTGTTTGTCTCAGAGGTTTCATACTGTAATGCTGAACCCCGTGTTGATTCCTGTTGCAGTGGGTTTTCCCTGGGCATGTTGAAAGCCTGTTCCACACCCACTGGGCTTTGTGTGAGTGTGGGTCCACTGAATCACACTGTAGCGTGGAACCAGATGTCGTCATTGTAACGCCTACCATTTCTTTTCTAACTTTTTTTTAACTAAACGCAATATTCATGCTCTTCACTTTTTTCTTTTTTAATCATGCTCCCAATCTTGATGTCGTATTAAGGTTTTGATATTAGCTACGAGAAATGCTAAGCTTCATGGTTTCATGCAGATGAGTTAATAGCAGAGCCCAGGATGAAATATTGTTTTTCCATTTCAACTCATCCATTGAGTTTTTAATTAGGTAATGCTGCTTTATTGCTAAATGAAGGTAAAGTAAAAACATTTAAACAAAAGTGTCTTTAAAGAAGTCAGTCTTCACCGGGTTTCATCCAGTGTTACGGAATATTGTATGCTTGTACAGTTGTGGAGGAACAACAAGCTTTGTCACTTGCTATCTTTCCAGAGCACTTTCTTAAATAACCTCTGCATGCTCTTTACATCTACCATCAGCTGTAGAAAGTTCATTCCAATTCAGCAGCAGTTAGTGTATTTAAAGTACATATTGAAAATGTCTCAGTTTTAAAGGCTACATTTGCATTCATGTTAAAAACAACAATTTCCAGGTAGTGTTTGAATGTGAAGTGACATAAGCAGTGGAGGAGGCTTAACAACCAGCTTGCATCATTTCTTCCGCAGTGGGCAAGCCGCACAAGTGCAACTGCTGTGGGCGGAGCTACAAGCAGCGCGCGTCCCTGGAGGAGCACAAGGAGCGCTGTCACAACTACCTGCAGAGCGGCCGTCTGGACCCTGCCTCACACGCTGGGGCACTGCAAGGTATGGGCTGCTGCGATACAGCGCTGTTCAAATCTAATGAGCAGCATACAAGCAAGGTCTGAGCAGCGCAAAGTCATTTCTGTCTGTCTGTGTATGTATGTGCATATGTATGTATGTATGTATGTATGTATGTACTTAGCTATATATCTATCATTCAATCTTTTATATGGTTTAATTTGTGAGATTCATCAGGTCAGTGAGTTCTGAGGGGCCAAGGCAAATGACATTAATGAAACGTTAATTACTGTCGTGGAGGTCGTTAACTTGAGACCAAAGGGCAAAGGGCCCTCAGTAACCCGCAAGTCATTATTTAGCAGTTAAGGACAGACACATTAACACTATTATTAATCATATTTCTTAGCTAATTTTGTCCATAAAAATATTTTATTTTATTATGCACTGTGAAATAAAATTGAGCTTTGGGGAGCAAAAAAGAACTGTGTCAGACTGTGTGAGCTCTACACAACTGAAAGAACTGTGTCAGACTGTGTGAGCTCTACACAACTGAAAGAACTGTGTCAGACTGTGTGAGCTCTACACAACTGAAAGAACTGTGTCAGACTGTGTGAGCTCTACACAACTGAAAGAACTGTGTCAGACTGTGTGAGCTCTACACAACTGAAAGAACTGTGTCAGACTGTGTGAGCTCTACACAACTGAAAGAACTGTGTCAGACTGTGTGAGCTCTACACAACTGAAAGAACTGTGTCAGACTGTGTGAGCTCTACACAACTGAAAGAACTGTGTCAGACTGTGTGAGCTCTACACAACTGAAAGAACTGTGTCAGACTGTGTGAGCTCTACACAACTGAAAGAAAGTCTTAGGTGACAGACTTTCGTTGGCACTTTGTTATTTTTGTTGGTATAAAAGGTTGAACACATTCCAGGCTTTCACTTAGCATATGCAAAGTGAACACATAGAACAGCCATTAAACTGATTCAGATTACTGCAGTTACTTTACAGGGTGCCGATCCCTGTGATCCCTGTATTCATGTAAGTCACTGGAACACACATCTGTTTTTAAACATTTATTAGGAGATTTGATTTAGTATGACATTTGATTGAATGCATTCAGAAATGCAACATTACTACTGTATGTGCAATTTATGAGAAAAAACGCTATACAGTCGCTATACAAAGCGCTGCCAAATTAAACTCATTTAGTATTCAAACTGTCAAAATTACATTTTACATTTGCATACAGTAGAACTAGGTCATTGTGATCTACTTTTTAATTTGGTAAGATCACAAAATGATGCTTTGATCACACTCACTAATTAGTCCTGTTTCATTTTCAAATATTTTACTCTTTAATTGCGTTCACTGTCACATTGCATATCCCTTAAATTGGGATGTGTAACCTAAACGAAGGGGCATGAACACATTCGACACAACTTAATAAGGGAATGACAGGAACGCAAAGGAAAGGTGTCTGTATCCACTTGTATTCTCCTGCTCCCTGGAATTCTCTTTGAGGAATCAGGGATGCAGATACTGCAAGCTTCCATTCTTTGTGTTCTACTGGAACAATAATTCTTCTGCAGAGTATAAAAAAATACATACAGTATTAGGTTTTGATCAGCCGTTGCATTTCCACTCTGTCCACTCACTGCACAGTGAACAGGAGTACTGCCCAAACTTCATCTTCTACATGGTAACAGTTCAAAAGTTTATCCACATTGCTCGTGACTCTGCTTTTATAATTCAAGAAGATTCAATATGTTCACTGTTGAATTGAGATCTGGGGACTCAGTAGGCCAACCCAAATGATGTATTATCCAGTTGTAACACAACAGCGTGCTACACCAGCAAATGTATGTGTGTTTCAATATAAACAGCTTATATTGCGTGTTTGTAAATGCCCCTTGTAAATGTATTCAGTTTGCATTGCTGCTTTGAGGGTTTTTGTGTGTGTGCGTGTGTGAGTGTGTGTGTGTGTGTGTTTTATTGTTGTTATTGTCTAGCAAGCGTTTTACCACAGCTGTAAAAGAATGAGTTCTGACTGCGATGTAGATTTAGTGAACAGAGCGATCACCACAAAAGCCTCTCTCCTGCCCCCACTCAATGTCTATAGCTGTAACGCTGATTGAGAACCGGAATTCCAAAGCGTCAGAAAATAGAAATGTCAAACGAGAAGCCTTTAAACGAAAACATGACACAACGTCTTGTGTAAAAAAATAAATAAATAAATAAAAAAAGGATTTCCATTCTCGTTCCATGATTACAAAGAAATATAAAGGACTATCTGTATGTTCAAGTGGGTTAAAGGTTTTGGTTAGAGGTTTGTGTAGAGTCTGAAGGGTAGACAGCCAACACACAGTGTTTTGTCCCCTTTTTTTGGTCTGAGTAAAATCAGCTCTTGTTAGTAATGCTGTATGTTGTAAGCAGTAAGAGGAGAAATTGTGGTAATTCAGAGACTCATCCATAACTAGAAACACACACACAAGTCATAATATATACAGTGCTAACGAGAAACTTAGTAATACATTCTATTACTATAAATGTGTAACTATGTTTCCTCTTAGACTGATGCAGATGGCTGTTTCCCTGTAGCGTCAAGCTTTGCTAGAGTTAAAAGCACATGGAGACAACAACATTTTTACTATCCACATAGCAGAGCCCATGTGCTGCTTTATTGGTGCGTGTTATTTTCCCTTTTTTACGGTGGTATTGAATCAGATTTCTCTCTGCGCAGTTCCTACCGTTGAAGAGGGGAAGGAACAGGAGCCCATGATGGAAGGGATGTCGCTAGTGCCTTTTGAAAGACCGCCTGTGATCGAGAGGCTGCACAGCAATGTAGGGAAACGGAAAAGTACCACGCCTCAGAAATTCGTGGGTAAGTGTGCGAGGTGGACAAGAACTGGAAGATCCTGTTAATCAGCTACTGAGTTTCTTGGAAGGGAGTGCAGAGTGTTTAATAGTCACCTCACTCCACTCCATTGGTGAAGAGGAGGGGGTGGGGTGTGATATGAGAGTTATGATTGGCAGGTCATAGAGCCATTACTTAGAAAACTAAAATCATAGTTAACAGTAAGAAAACAGTGACATACTGTACGTAGTAGATCAAATGAATCTTCTACATTTTTAAACATTTTGAATCATTCCTTAGTTATGGGTGTGTCTCATAAAAAGACAAAAGGTAAATGGACTGATGTTAGACCAGATAACAGGTGACTGCTTGTGTAACGTACCAGTGTAACCCATGTATTTCTGTCCAATTTCTGCTTTAGATTTTAAGTAATACACATGCCTGTCAACATTTTTTTTTCTTTGTACTGCCTCAGAATTCCATGTGGTCTGTTTTTCTTTTTTATATAAAATGCTGGTTGCGTTACATACCATAAGGATGCATTGTGTGACAGTTTGTAAAGTCATACATCTTCAGCACTGTATATATTACACTACCAGTCATTAAGCAGTCACACAAAGGGAACTTTGTTTGAATTTGCAAATTGTCAGTATCTCATAAACCTTTTTAAGTTTCATATTTTCAGGGTTATTAAAATTTGGTGATTTTCTCAGTCAAGTTCGAACGTGGGTATTGTGCAAGAAAAATCCTTCTGTGAGTTATTGTATGAAGTTGCCACCACCACAGTGTTAAAGCCTCAGGCTGTATTTTGGAATACGTTTGAAGCAGTGACTTATGCAGGGCTATATAAATAATCCATGCTGAATGTGTTGGTTGCCCTGACAGTAACCTCTGACCTAACATGGCTGCCGTACTGCCTTGTGTGTAAATTTCTCTTACTTATAAACACACTATAACAACTGTTATCCAAACTAATTGGGACGAGGGGGTGTTCATAACATTTTGTAAAATATTTGTTTGGAGAATTAAATTATTGTAAAAATTGTTAAACCGACACCCAAACTGTTACAATACCACCCTCTTGTTTAAATTCCTTTTGTCCTAACGGATTCACATTCACGTCTGTAATTGAGTAGGAAAGTCCATGTAGTGAGCGGTCATGTGGTCTGAAGATTTAATTGGCCATTGCGTTAATGCCAGATTCAAACAATTCAATAGAGTTTTTTCAGAAATAAAGTGCAGCAGCAGAATAAAGGCACCTTTTGCCTTTTATTTGTCAGTGTTTGAGAGAGTTTCTGTTTCTGTTGAGTTGTGAGTGAGTGATTTAACTACAGTAAACCGTGTTGTGATGGGCCGTTCCTTTCCGATTTGTAGAAACAGGGTTTTTTTATCTTGTTTTACTCTCATGACGTATTGTTATGGAAGGATGTGTGACTTAAATAGTAATAGTAAAAAAAATATGCAAAGGCTTTTGTTAACAATATTCATTATTGTGTTTTTTAAATGAATAACTGTTTTGAAGATACTGAAACCTATGCCCCATTTCAGAAAGATAATAATACAATTGAAACTTAAAACAGTACAAAACAAAAACTCATCCTTCCTGCTACTGAGTTGTTTCTTGCTAGGTTTGCCATAATTATGCATCAGATCACACATCAGTTACGCAAGGAATATCATTTTGATTAGGTAAGATATTTTTTATTGCAATTAAATACAACATTATGAACTCCTTAAAATGCCACTGTATGGGGATAGAATTGGAATCTAAAGAATACTTTAATTAGGAAGCCTGATGTTTCTTTTTTGTGAAGTTCCATTAATACACTGCCATTACTAGCATTTTACACAACTTATTGTATAGTAACTGCATTGCAACTACATTTTAATTATGCTGTAATCAGTGCCATTTAAAATAAGAATTATTTTCAGCAACAAACCTATATTGTGTAAAATAATAATAATAAAAACAATGGTTTCAATTATTAATAATCCTCTCTCTCTCTCTCTCTCTCTCTCTCTCTCTTCCTTTTATGTCTTTATTAGTTTTTTTTATGTTTCTTATCTTGTAGACACTGAGTTCTTGGTTAAAAAGCAGAGCTGATAAAGGGACCTGTTTTTCGCTTTATTGTGGTTAGGCACACCTGTAACACTAACATGCAGTCAGTTACAAGACAAAAGCAAAACAGGTTACCGCATCCCTGTTTTGCAAGGGTTAAACATTTATTTTGGGCTATTATGTTTGCACGGGACTTTCCACCATTAAGAGCCAATCCAATCTTCAGGCTCTGTTCAGCACCATGATCTGTTCATAATATCCTCAGAAGAGAGGGACTTTTTTAAATGAAATAACATGCTACCAATAAAATACACATGATTAAATAAGTTAAATAGTTCAAATACAAGTACTTTAAATACATCAAATAAAATACAGGTAAATTAACTATGTTTAAAACTGTATGCATTAAATAACATAACAAAAGTAGAACTACAGTGTAGTTCATGCAGAGTACCTGTATTCCAAATAAATGTATAGCAGCTCATCTAGATCTGGATATTACTAGCTGGTAATGCACAAGGCAGTTATTTTAGGGATATACTGTCAATTGATTTTTTTTCTGGTCAAATCATACTTGTTCTTAATTACACATTGTGAAGATAAAAAAAACATAGAAGAGCAATATCTAAATGAACACAGCATGCCACAGACAATCAGGAGTGCAGGGATATGGGTTACGCTTCTGACTGCCACATTCATTTCATAATAACGTAATTTCACTGGAACACCTTCTGAAGGTCCTTCTGATGAGATAATATACTGGAAAAGGTCGCATCATTTTGGTTGCATTTTTCAGTCATGTTACATTTTCAGTCACGCTTTACATCAACTGGGCAACAGTTACCAGTAACTCATTACAGAATAACGAAGGAGGCAGTTACCTGTAACTCACTCAGTGACACAGGAGTAACTGTTAATAATGTTGGGGTTGAGGCGAGGACTGAGGCAAGGGTTGACTTGGTAATGTCTGACAACAATGGTAATTGTTCATGTTTAATATAAATAGTTTTGTCCTCAATTATTTTGTGATTTAAATGATTATAAGTGAATCTGTTACCAAGTGCTAGAGATTTTTTTCGAATAAACACCTGATGAAATGATTTTTGCTAGACAGTGTAGGATTTCCTTTATTACAGGGTCTTAATAAATCTAAAAAATACATTAAAAAACACTAACTATCCCATGTTTCAGGTGAGAAACTGATCCGGTACGGCTACACCGATATGCGCTACGACATGGGCCTCAAGGACGCAGAACTGGTGCATGCCCACATGATGGACCAAGCCATCAACAATGCCATCTCCTACCTGGGGGCCGACTCCCTGCGGCCCCTTGTCCACCACCAGCCTGTGTCCATGGCGGACGTGGTGCCCATGATGAACCCGCTGTACTCTCAGGTTTACCACCCGGGCCGCGTGGAGAGGCCCAGCAGCAGGGAGGCCCCTCCCGTGAACCTAGACTTCCAGGCAGACAGACCTCTCTCCCTCATCAGACCAAAGAACCCGCCCGCCGAGCACGAGGCCTCGCCCAGCAACAGCTGCCTGGAGTCCATTGACTCGGAGAGCAGCAGCCACGAGGAGCGCCCGGGCCATCCCAGCAACCCAGCCTTCAACCCCAAGAGCAGGCGGAGCAGCCCAGCCTACACCAGGGAGGAGCAGAGGGCCCTGGATGCGAGCAAGGCCTCCGCTGCAGAGGCAGCAGCAGCAACAGCAGCAGGAGTGGCTGTCCCCTCCCTGAGCCCTTCCAGAAACCAGTACAGGGTTTACAGCGGGGATGGGGAGCAGGTCAAGGCCTTCAAGTGCAAGCACTGTCGGGTCCTCTTTCTGGACCACGTCATGTACACCATTCACATGGGCTGCCATGGTTACAAAGACCCTCTGGAGTGCAACATCTGTGGGTACCGGAGCCAGGACCGCTACGAATTCTCATCTCATATCGTTCGAGGAGAGCACACATTCCGCTAGGCACTGAGCCAAAGGACACAAATGAAGTACAAAAAATATGTGTATACATATGTATATGTGTGTACATATGTCTATGTACATACAATATACAGGTATGTATAAAACAGTCTAGGAAGGTCTGCACTTAGAAATCTGAATTATTTTACTTTTATAATTTCAACTTCCAACAAACAATCTAAAGGAAGATGTTAGGAGTGGGAGAGAGGGCTTCTTAACTGTTGCTTGGGATTGCATAATACCCTGTTTTTTTTTGGGAGGGGGGGGGTTTATGTGTATTTTCTGTAGTTCTGAGCTTCCTCTAAGTTAGTCATACAGTATGAATCTTCCTCACCAGAGCAGCTATAGACAGATTTGATTCTGTTGCATTAATTTATACCCTCTTAATTCTTTCTGTCATAAGAATTTGCCTCAAGACAAAATGCCTTTCCTTTAAGTAAATGTAGTTTTTAGTTGCAAACAGGAGAGATCTGTCAGTACTGATCGGACACAAATTAATCGGGTGAGTGTATTTTCTTATTTTTTTAAATCAGAAAAGCGCACTTAATATGTTTTTGCATGGAGGGATTTTTGTAGGTCTCCTGGTATTAGTTTTAGTTGAGTTCAGTGGCCACCCTTGAGAGTGAAATGATTATTAATTCAGACTTAAGCTTTGGTGCCACTATTTGTCTCTTGTTTGCAGCAGCAAAGGAAGAAGGGAGAAGCACACAGTGGTTATGTAATCCCCAGACATATGTACCTATTTATACTTTGTGTTGCAGTTGTATGTTTGTATCATTGTTAACTGTAAGCATTACTGTAAGCAAGTGATGGCTCACTTTGCTTGTGGTACTTTCTGTTTTACTCAAGATGAGGGAATATGAGCCAGTTTGATGTTATACTGGGAGCCGACAGTCATTTCACAATGTGGGCATATCACTCAACTCTGGCACTGGGTAGACGTAGCTAGAAGCAGTTTGAAAGCACATCTTATAAAAGATGGGTGAGATTTCCAGATCTTACTGTAGCGCAGCTTACAGTAACCTCCTTGCATACTTCTTATCAGGCAGTTCAGCTCAGATACAAGCTAACAGTTTCAAACCCTAGTGGTCTAAACGGTGGAGTCTCTGGTGACAAGGCATCAACCACACCGCAGCTCCTCATTGAAGCATTAGACACCAGTTCATAAATTAGCCTCTCTTGCCATCATAGACCAAATCAGAATTCATTTTAACTCTTTTACTACACGATGCCTAGGTATCCTCTAATGGCTCCGGTGGATTGTAAAGCATAGTATTTAAAGAGCAAGCGAGAAAGACATGTCCGATTGGGGTTGTTTACTGAAAACAGTACTGTAAGCACCCTTAAACCGTGAAACCCTCCTTACATTTCTAACAATGTCATTCATTATTTTATAAAATAAGAGAAGATTTTAGCTGTTTTATTTTTATACACTGTCATATAAACAGTATTTATCAGCTGAGGTTTTTACAATGCACATCAGCTAGAGTATCTGACACTGGTTCATTTCAAATTCAAATCTTTCCCAGAAAAAACTCCCTTTCGACACATACTGTACACATGCAATGTAGTGTACGCACCTCAATGCTAAAACTACATCTTTCATGCAGGCGGTCATTATAGACAGGTTTGATGGCACTTCAGGGGTTGTAGGTGCTCTTTAGCGTCTTCAAGACTTGAGTTTTATGTTTGCAATGTTTCTCGTGCATACATGACTGGCATTGAGATTCTGGCACTTGAAGGTTTTTAATTACCTCACTGGCATCAAATTTAGAAAACTTTCAGATAAGGGAACACGGCTTTACTGTGAAACCTCATTTCTATAAACCATTCAGGTCTTCACTCTCCATATGAAGCGGCTGTATTCTACTTGTAGGGTTTTATTGAAGGCGATCATTAACATGTTCTGTTTGGAAGCACTGAGCAATTGGCTAAACTCATTAGACGCAGGACTTTTCCAAGAGCTTTTCCAAAATAATAACCCAAATCCATGCAGGACCTAAGATAGGTCAAGGTACTGTCTGGCCAACCAGGTGTAAACCAGCCTCTCCTTCCTGGTTGGGACCCAACAGGTTCTGGGTTACCTGGTGGCAAGTTTAGCAGAACTAATTGATTATGAATGGGTTGCATTCAGTTTTCCCTTACTATGCACTTGCCAAAAACAATCAGTAATTAATGTAACTAGGATACATACAGATTTTTAATTTAATGAAATGTTTTTGTTTTAATTTTACATTGGGAGTGAATTACCAGCCCGGTGTTATGCTGCTGCCTAAGAATATTGTATAATAACTGTTTTTCAATAACCTTTGCAGGGAATAGAAATACGACTCCTGTTGCATAGGACTTTGATTCATTCCAGTTTAATAAGACACACCTGAGCTTGTTACGTATACACTCTGGTTAATCATGCTCATTGTAAAAGCTGGAATGGGTGAAACTGCTGTGCAATCAGAGTCTTATTTCCATCCCTGCTTTGTTGGACTGTGTTTAAGGTCCCTGCAGATCTGCACTGGTTAGTGACAAGAGGACGGTCATGCAGTACCATGTTTATTTCACCTTGAGGATGAACACTTATGTAATTACAACCTCAAGACTGAAGAAAGCATGGTGCAAGAAATGAGAAATTATGAACAAAAAAAACATTAATTGTAAATCTGGTTGTTGCAAAGGGACTTTCCAATGAATGATGTCTGTTCTTCAAATGAAGATTGGAACAGAGTCATGTAGCCAGTTCTGTGTCGTGTAGCTGAAGCTGTAACAAGGGGAAGGATTTGTTTGTACGTTTTTTGTTTGTTTGTTTGTTTAGTCTTTTTGTTACAACATTTTTAAACTGTGATAATTTTGACTGATTTATTTTTATTCATGAAGCACTGTCATTTCTGAAATTGGGGTCACATCATGTAGCTGAGATACATAATACATGTGCGTGCACACAAACACACACACACACACACACAAACGCACACACACACACACAGAACTATTGATGGCACTACAAGTGCTCATTTGTGTTGATTAAGATTAAGAAAGGAAGTCTTAAACTCATAAGGTGCAGTAAGCACTACAGCTGCATGTGTAGGTCTTGCTCACTCCCACAGTTACCGAACAACACCAAGAGGTCTTGTCAATTGTTGATGAAATGTGCATATTTCTATTTGAAACCTCTTGTTACACTAGAACAAGTCTAGAATCTAGAACAAGTTCATTTACTTTAGTCTTATGTTTTATTTAGTCTTTTAGTTTTTGGGGAGGTGTTTTTCTTGTTGATAATGTATTAGATTTATAAGCTGTTTACATATTTTTGTACTAAAAATGTAGTGTTATATATTGGGCATAAATATATGTAAACGCTTGAAAAAAAGATCAAATGGTGCCGCTGTGTAACACACTCATTTTTGGACTAGGGTACCTGCCTGTTTCCTTTGCTTATTTAATGGTGCAATTATATATGTGCTTTTTATTATTTTCTTTTCTTGGTTTGGTTGTAAATGTTCTTAAAAATGATGTAGCCTATTATGCATATCTTTTTTTCATGAGAGACTGCAAGCTTTGGATAGGTATATGAGTAGTGAGTTGTAAAATATGGAGAGATATATATTTTTTTAAATGCTTTTAAAAGACTTCGCAGAGGGTTCTTTTAAAAATGTAGCTTTCTTTCTGAAAAATTGTCGTGATCAGGGGGAGTTTTGAAAACGATAGCATGCTGTATTGCAGTTCAACATGTTTGACGGGTTATTCGAGACGCTGGTGGAACTTATTTTCGAAAGTTTCTTCTGTTATGTCTGATGTGTGGGTTAGAAATAAGAAATCAAACTCATTGCATTGCTGTTTGAGATACTTCAGATTTCACAATGAGCCTGTTGTTAATCACGCCTGAGCTGGAATAAACCAACCACAGAGGCATACTCTACCAGGCTCAACCATAATTCATGAAGCTCACAATAAAGTGTTGAATGGCTTGAGTCTTGTTTTCATCCCTGGCTGATGAGCACCATTTCGTAGCCTGCCACGATATCTCCGAAATGCTTTACACAAGTCGTGTCAAAATATCCAAAGACACTGATGTCAAAAGGTGTGGACTGTATCTTCCACAGACTGGTCCCTGTCTTAACCCTTTGAATCCCAGCTGAGAATGGGTTCTGTGAGCCTGGTAGAGCAGCAGAGTCAGGAGGCATTTTTGATGTTAGTTTTATTTTTAGTTCAAGATATTTTAGCGGTGTGAAGTGGCCTTATCCCTAGGCCAAGGGTTGGATATTTAATGATTAGGCATGGGCACCAGTGCCTTTTGGGTCTGTGATGTTTACAGAGCAGATGGGTTCTTGGTTGTGCACAAGGCAGAGCGGTAACGCTGTGCTCACATGTTGCTTTACAGGCATGCATGTTATCACATGCAAGGTGGGCTCACTGTCTCGTTTGTTTAGCTGGTATAAGCATACTTGTTCACATCACGTGTATATATATATATATATATATATATATATATATATATATATATATAGAACACATTTAAGAGAAATACACAATTAATACATTCTCCACAGAATCAATTTCCAGGACACATTTCGTTTTTTTTTTTTTTTTGTGATTTGTGATAAGAGATATTTCAGTTCTTGTTTTACTAAAATAAATTCGGTCCCTGAGGTGTCAACTCAGTTCTATTAAGGGGACCAGTTTGCTTTGGAAGATAACTGCCATTTACAGAACCCGGGTTCAAATGCTCTAAAAGCACTGCTTTAACACCTGCATTGCTTCCCTGTGGCAATAATCAGTCAGACTTTCCAGGTGATGTTTGTCAGTTAAGAATATTATTAGCACAGGGTTATTTTTGTATGTCCTCCTGTGTCTAGAGGTTTCAGAATCATACAACAGTGCTGTGTGTCTTTATCAAATCCATCCACAGTGTGTTTCTATATCCTCATTGTTTCTGACTTGTTACAGATGGTACTGCTTATAAGAGTCTGTGTACAGTTATTTTATGTCAATATTATTTACAGGTCAAAGCAGTGTTTATATTCAGTATACTTGTACTGTACTAGCGCTGACACCTTTAAACCATATTACTTTCATGTTAAAGTTTTAGGTACATTTGAAAACAATATAAGTACATTTATTAAAACTGCATGATATTTTGAAGAACAAAAAAAGAAAATGGTTTCCATCATACATACAGTTGCAGCTAATTAAGAATGAATGGATATTGGTGGCAAGGGGCTCGTTATAGGAATTTAAATAATGGATGTTTTTGTTTCACACATTTGAAACTGCTACCCTCATACAGAGCTAAAGAAGTGCATTTTTTCATTAAAGTGCAATAGTGTTTTTTTTTTTTTCTCTTTCTGAATCGTTCTAATGTATAAGTAGTTTTTTGAAAATGGAAGTATATGAGAACCGATTTTGGAATCTGTTAAATACTGCAAACTAATTGGACTGGAAGAAATGGTTGCAGAATGGTACTCATTTGAATATGGGTTTTGCTGTTACTGTTTTGTATTGAGTGCACACTGGAATAAATGTAGGGAATCTCAGGTACATTCACCTGCAGTGTGTGGTTGTGAGTTATTCCCTTTGCTGTTCATGTTTTAAACAGACATGTGAACCGACGCTGAATTTGTGCATAAGTTGATACTAAATTACATACAAATATGTTAAACCCCAACTTATATTATGAATTACTTATGATACGTTATTTAGACAGTATGTTGAAATTGTGGGTTCCATCCAATTAAGACTTTCGTTGTTCAAATTAAAAGTTTTTTCGCAAAAAAAAACAAAACTTTCTATACTGTTGTTTTTAACAACAGTCTAATAAAAAATCATTATTTCATAAAAAAGCACTTCATCATAATTTGTCCAGTAATAAATAAATTCCACTGAGAATGACTGCAGATATCACAAAAGACCAAGGCAATTGGAAAATGAATAAATAAATAAATAAATACAAAGATAATGACGTTGGAAGTTACATATTTACTCTTTAAATAACAATACATACTATTAGTCCAACAAAACACAAAAACAGCAAAAACAATACACTAATAAAGAGACCCTTTATTGAAGGTTTGCACACCATCATCCCTAACAGTGTACGAGAGTTTCTCTCTTTTAATTCTTTTAAACTGTGTATTAAGGAGGGTACTATTTAAATGGTTGAAAATCTTGCAGTATCCTACTCAGTTCAGGTAAATCGAGTAGCCTCTAAGAGTGTTGTAGAAAGAGGCAGTTCTGAGTTGTGATTTCTGTTTTAAATTGTTTAAACTGAGTGTATATATCTTATTTCCTGCCTACGTCGGGGCACCGAATGCCCTAATTATTACAAGCACTGACTTTCTCAGAATGTCCTAGTTATTCGCAGAGTGGTGTTCCTTCTGCGGTACCGCAAACACTTAAGAGGGTGCGCTCTCAAAAACACAGATTGTGCAATTTGTCAAGAAAATAGAAGCACGACGTTCAGTGAAAAACACCTCTTGCTTGTGTTCTTCTAAATATAAACGTTACAGAAAGGTGAGGTTGCTTCGGTTCCCCACTAGAATTTGACACCTTGGCCATATGCACATGAGAAAACAGGCGTTTGTGATGAGGTGTTAAACCTCCAGCTCACCGTATTGTCATGGTATGTTTCACATTAACAGCAAATCTGTCCCTTCTTAATTAATAAGAAAAACTCCTTACTGGAACAAAAAAAAAGGTCAAGCATACAATGCTTAAGCTTGTGTTTTCATCTGTGTCAAAACCATAGTTTCCCACGGTTAGTTACATTTATTGATTGTTAGATGATCCGAAAACAGCAGAGAGGAGGAGGGGGACTTGAACTGCAATGACTCCCTTTCCCAAAGTCACGAGTCAAAAAGCAACAGAAGACAAGTGGTTTCAATCAGAGCTGCAGTTATCATGTAATGTAAACTGCTACAGTACAAACAATGAAGGTTTCAATTGGGGCTGCAGTTATCATGCTATGTAAACTGCTACAGTACAAACAATGGAGGGCTATTCATCCTGTGTTGAAATAATGCCCAGCACCCCGCTATAGTATATTTTATTGTGAAAGGGTGATAGTAATATCCCACACTACAGACTGCTGGAAAAGGGAGACAGCGTTTTGTTAAGAAATACAATCCAATTCTTTTTAATGACAGGCTTTATATTGTTCAGTTCCCTATACTACTTTGAGAGCATTCATTCGGATGGAGCAGAAGTGCCAGATTCCACGTTTCAGTGGTATATACAAAATAACATGAATTCAGTACTATATATATATATATAGTATATATATATTTACACAGGGTACTCTGAAAGAATCAGGCCCAGGTGCTTGCTAATCTAAATGCCTGCTACCCCCTCCGCTTTCCATAGCCAACCACCCATGGTCTGCACATATTCACGTTATTAAGAAGAAAGAAGAAGAAAAGGTTGCACAGCCATGATGTATATCTACCACAGGTGCATGGAACATAAAACAAAGATAAAAATAAAACCCCACATAGAAAAGATAACTTTAGTTTAAAAAAACAGGCCAATGAAGGATAAAGTTCAAACATAACTATTATTATTATTATTTTTATTATTATTATTATTATCATCACAGCATCCCACAGCCACACACTGTCACTTTATAGATCCACACTTCATAACACAACAGTAACAATAATGCACCGCATAGGAGCAGTTTTGTTAACACCTGTGCATGTCAGGGCTATTACATCAGAACCAATGTTGAGCACGGAAAGTACGGAGATCATATCTAGATGCATTACAAAAGAGTCAGAAGATAAGCAGGCTTCCTTCATTATGAAATTCTGGTCATCTAAACATTTGCAAGAATAACGTTTCTACAGAGCTCTGCACAAAACCATTTTCTTGGAGCTGATATTTGTTTTCAGTGAAGATCTCTTAACCAGCCGATATGCTGTGGGTACATGCAGTGAAGGCGTGTGGTTTTATCAACAGTGAAGACCCAAGTTGTTTAGTTTTTCTTTTTGTCTAAAGCTTGCTAAGGTGAGCCCTTGCTCTTTTCAAAGTCCTTTCCTAATTTCACAATGATCATGAAACTGCTCACACAGACCAGTTTGGTTTTTGGCCTTTGGAAAATGTGATTTCTGTTTAAAGTGACAAGGTTTAAGTCCATGTCCATTATAGAAAAAAATTAATGAATCCTTTGGGATCCCATTGAGCCAGTTATTACCTTGAAGAATCTACAGAACTGTTGACATACTACACCCCCACAGCATTACCAGCTACGACAACACAACGCGATTTGGAACAAATATCGCACATTGGTCATGATGCGATAGTTCAATCTGAATTCAGTTCTTTCTGATTGTCTTCAAGGCACTGCAGTGCAGCAGTTCACTCAATTATTATACTGTACAGTGGTGTGCCATTTTCATAACGGATGCTTGTTAGCCATTAGATGCCAATATATCACAGTTATATCACTTCTGTATTGACACAGTTATTAGTGACACAGCTATTTTTTTATGTAAAAGTCCACAGTGTATGGACCATACTTTTTAAACATATAGATTTCTGATACATATTGTGAAACAGTATTTAAAACATATACAAATGAAAGATGTCCAGTAGCATGTTAAACATATTTGTGTGTGTGTGACAGACTTGTGGATAGCAAGGATGTTTAATGTATTCCTGTCCTCCAGAGCTAAATGATCACGAAACTGGGACTTCCTGCAAGGGCCAGCCACACTGTACCACATATCCCCCGGTGGCTGGGAGATTGATGGCACTGTGGGATCTATTTTAAACCCAGGACGTCCACGTTCATCTCCTGCTGTGGTCACACCTGGCACTGAAGCCCCTCTGGAATTGTGAAGGGAGCAGAGCGACCATGTTGACATGTGTGTGTGACAGTGCGAGAGTGTGTGTGTGTGTGTGTGTGTGCGTGCGTGACAGTGCGAGTGTGTGTGTGTGTGTGCGTGCGTGACAGTGCGAGTGTGTGGGGGGGGGGGGGGGGGGCACTTCTCCAATTCCAGGCCTTTATCAAGATGGAAACGAAGCCAGGACCTGCACCGCCAGATTAAGAGGAGTTTCACTTCCAACAGCCTGCTGCCTTATCTCTGCCCTCGCAGCTTTCACCAAAATCCCTGTTTAAAGATGTACTCGATTTAGCACCAACACTAAACAGGCACTTTGAAAATAGCACACAAAAGGGATAATAAATTAGTAGCAGCAGCTGTAGTAATATGTAATGCATACCCTCCAGCAACAATGAAATGAATAGCATGTAGGGACAGAAGAAGAGCATTTGTTGAAGGAAGCCTGATTTGAATACATCCTGGTGATCACACCCCAATAGAAGTGGAGTAAAGAAGCAAGAGCTGCATCATGAAATAATCTCAAGGTTTCTTATACATGCCTCCGTTACATTTGACTTGATTTGTAAAACTTTAGTTTGGAGGTGGTATATATATATCATGCCATACTAATTATAACAATATTACAAAAGAAATGGCTTCAAAACTCTACTGGCCTTCAGTTTTATATACCGTATATATATATATATATATATATATATATATATATATATATATATATATATATATATTTTTTTTTTTAATCATGCTCTATTACTCTACATTGCATATTTAGCAGGTTATGGTTAGGTGCAAACAATACAGCAAAACAGCAGGAAAACAGGCAGCCGTTAATATAGTGTTGCCTCTAAGCACTTTAATTTAACAACAAAAAAAAATATTTTTAAACTAAGCAAAACACTATGACTTTTGGCAGCAGCCAACTGGCTCTCCTTCCTAAGCCCCAGCCCCTACAGGCTAGTTGCCTTTTATACACACCTGCCTCATAAACTAAACTGAACAATTCATGAATTGGACTGCCAATCATGGCCCACAGTTTCCTCCATTCTATCCACATTCATAAATGGACTGTAAGTATTTTAAACAAGGCATAAACTTAACCCTCTCCTGGCTTTAGAACACACATTTCACCCAAACTATTGAACATTTATATAAAAAAATTAACACATTTAAAGTTAAAGGAATTATGCGAATTTATACAAAATAAATTATTAACACAAAATAAATTACAAAAAAAGATTTGTGTAAATGTTGAAATCTTTGTTTATTTCACACATTTCACAGTCTAAAAATAGATATTTCAAGATATTTCATGATTAAAAATAGTATTTATTTTTAAGTGACAAAAAATATGCATATTTACCCTATTCTAACCGAAAATATAATACATATTACACTTGATAACCGTGCAAAAACTACAGCCTTATTTATAACACATCTAATGATGTATTTCTTAGTGTTAATAACAGATCCTGACAAAGAAGAGCTACAATCTCTGAAATGTCATTTTCTCACTGTACTGTGCTACAGGCAACTAATGTAATACATTATTCTTCTCAAAAAACCTCCCCACACTTTCTGTGCCTGTGCCTGAGAATGGATTCATTCTCTGGATGGATCTGTGGGGTGGGGAAGGAATGGCAATGAAATATTTCACAATAATAAGCACGAAGGGAGCTAAGGCTGTCTAACACTGTGGTCTGTTACTTCCATCAGCTCAACAGTTCTTGACCTTGTGTAGCACACAGTGTTTAGTTGCAATTATACTCTACATCCTACATAAAAGTGAGGGGCTAATTATATCATATTAGAACTAAGCACAGCTTTTCATGCCTTCAACAGCTGAAAACATACCTACGATCAGCCATGACTAAGGCTGTATGTTTGGAATTCCTCTTACAGTCTGAGCTGCAGAGGGCATTGTGAGTATTATCTCTCAAGACTGCGTCACGTGTAAAAGACATGTGGACCCACCTGGATATAATCACATGGGTTGTTCCAGCGTTCGATTGGCTGAGGCTGTCTGGCTCTGTGGTCTGTGCTGCAGTCCGGGATCAGTGTTATCTCACCATCACTTTTAACCGCAAGGAAAACATTTCAAAATTCAGGAACCCAGAGTGGAGAAATGCCAGTGACCATTGAGCGATGTAGCAACAGCAAGGGCCGATACCATCTTTACTGAATTAAACTGACATCCCCCCCCTCCTGGGCACTACCAGTACTACACCTCACACATAGAGGTGCTGGGGATCACAGTGGACACAATTCAGTTTACTTATTACTGCAGAAAGAATGGTACTGTACAGTAAGTGTATTAGATACCACATTTTTTGTTATACATTAATGTCTTGACTAAAAACAATTCTGTATATTTTCTATCTTATAATTGATGAAAAACAGCATGTTAAGAAGGAACAACACACTGCTTATGTAAATATTGCTTCCAAATGTTACTCCCACAGGAGCTCACTTCAGTTTTATCTGAGCCGAAACTGGTTGCCTGTGTGCTGCCCTGCCTACGAGGGGCAGGATAAACGTGTTAGTGAGGAGGAGAGGAGTGTGGGACTGGGGCTGAGGCATGACAGCAGGAAACCGGGAATCCTGCTATACTGGTGTGTGCAGTTGGCTATCCCAACATTGGAATCAGGTTAATTACTGTCTCTCGCTTTGTAAGACAAACAGAAACTATTTCAGTCTAATTCCCCCTGCAGGGAAGAACAAGAAGGAGTGATCCAACAGGGACTCAGGCTGTCACAACTCTTACTCTTTCCCATCTGAGTGCCATATTGCAGGGCAGTTTGAAATAAAAACAGTAGTAATAACAGCCCCTCTCGATTGCGCTGTTTACTGTTTAGAGACAGTTCGACTCATGCATAGGTGTTTGTTGAAGATCAGCTCAGACACTGGAGACGTTCCAGTGGTGTGGTTGCGGAAATTAAACAAAGCGGTGGTTCACTCAGGGAACTCACTTAGATCAAATCATATAAACATCAAGCATATTTTAGGCGCTTCCAATAACCTGATTAAATTGTCAATTGAATAGCTAGTTTCTTATTCGATAAACAATTACAGCAATTACAGCCATGAGTCTATTTGGATAAGTCTCTTCCAGCTTTGCACATCTGGACACTGCCATTTTTGCCCATTCTTCTTTGCAAAATTGCTCAAGCTCCGTCAAGTTGGATGGGTACCTTTGGTGAACAGCAATTTTCAACTCTTTCCACATATTCTCAATTGGATTGAGGTCCGGGCTTTGACTGGGCCACTCTAGGACATTGACATTTTTTAATCGTGCTCTAGGTGTGCTCTGTCTGTTTAAATAGTGCTCTAGGTGTGCTCCATCTGGCACGTGACCTTTTTTTTTTAACTCAAACTTTAAACTTGTTTAAGCTAAAAAACATAATCCACTCAGTTTGCCCTCGCAAAACAAAAACTGCAAGAACTGTAAAGGAAGTGAAATAAAAGCTTAAACGTGACGTTCTGTAACCAAGACAGCTCTGCTCTGTCTCGGAGGGGTAGCAGAGCACCCACAGGACCAGATGAAACAGCGTTGCCCTGGATTTCTTGGTAATAATAAGTGGCTTGTGGTTGTGTCATACTGAGAATGGCTGCGTTTCACTCAGTGACTGGATGAATGTTGAAGATCCTGTTCTTCCTTCCTTTGCTCTGTTCAGGCTCTCATCTGTTTCAGTTGCCTGCCGTGGTCCAAGGCACCTGGGCTCCAGCACAATGGAATGGACACGATGGACACCTCACTGGTGAGCTGCTGAGCAGACTCTTTCCAGTTCACACATTGCAAGTACTTGAGGACCCTGTATTTCCTGTAACCTTCTTGTGATGAAATCACTAACCTTTTCAAAACAGCACTCTCTTGTTATGGGTCGAAATGTCAATCATTGCGGTTCCATTAATAATGCAAACATCACCTGCAGTATGACAGTAACAAGTGTAATGGGTTAAATGAATGCATTTTCAGTGAAGTGCGAAGATCTGGGACTCCCCATCATCATCATCTTTATTATTAGTTTATTTAGCAGACGCCTTTATCAAAGGCGACTTACAGATACTAGGGTGTGTGAACTATGCATTAGCTGCAGAGTCACTTATAACAACATCTCGCCCGAAAGACAGAGCACAAGGAGGTTAAGTGACTTGCTTAAGGTCACACAGTGAGTCAGTGATTGAGCCAGGATTTGAACTGGGGACCTCCTGGTTACAAGCCCTTATCTTTAACCACTGGACCACACAGCCTCCTCCTCATCTTCATCATCCAATTTGGGTATTATACAAACACTCTCAAAATAATATACACCCAAGTCCTACTAATATCACAACGGTTCAAACTAAAACAAAAAATAATGGGCGTCCTGGTTCTAGCTGCTGTAAAGCTTTGTTATAAAGCCAACTGGACTATCTGAGTTTACATGAAATCAACTATTGCTAAACAAAGCACTGTGTTTCTGATATCAGAGTCTTACTCTATTTTTTTGTGGTATAACTTTACATCAAGTGTCTCTAATCACTCTTTATTTACAGCAACAACGAAATACCAACCTAAAGCTTACATGTATGAGTTGAAGCTCTTAGTGTTGTTCAGTTGGTGTTTCTGCATCACTTCACTGTAATGTGCATGCTGTCTGGGTGAAGCTCGTGGGACAGGGACCCTGGTACTGCATTGGAAAGTTCAGCTCCAGTCTTGCCCATTTTAAGAAAACATTTGACACAGTTCCAGATCACAGCCTGCGGAGGGTTATAACTAGAATATCAATTACAATAAAGCATTAGTAATCGGCTCTGGTGCCTCTCCTAGTTAAATCCCACACAGGGGACAACCCCAGACATCTGGGGCAACCCCACGGCACGACTGTGGTTAAAATCATCTTTAAAAATGTTGTTTTGTGTGTCTAATCTTATCTTATAAAGCTTATAATAGTTCACTGTGCTGGCTGTGTGGAAACATTCCCTCTGCACGCGGACGCTGCTGCTGCTCCAGTATCCGCTGTTCTGTATAAATCTGTATATTGCATTAATAATGTATTGTGAAGTGTTATTCATGTAAATGCTTCCTAATATATGAATCTCTTCCACTGATGCAACCCCTTTCTACTGTCATTGTGTCAGTAGGATCCTTCGCTCTGCTACAGAAAATAATACGATTCCAACAGTAGAAAAACATTCCAACTGCACCCATCAATGGCTTGTGATAGGACAGCATCTAAAACCATCATTATGGCAGAAAGGCTGTTCTCGTGGTAACTACAAAGAGTGCAGCAAACAAAACCTCAGCCTCCAGCTGCCAGTGCTTACCATGCCTTCACTAGGCTTAATCATACTCTGCTTTTACTACAGCAAACTCTTTATAGGGTGGCGCCCTGGTAGAGGCTAATCCCTGAGAGTCCCCCTCACTCACTGGAGGTGAAAAGCACCCACCGAAAAGACCAGCCCAGAAAGAGCAGAGGGCTTGTTACTATCATAATTCAGATCTAAAGCTGAAACAAACAGACCATAGGAATGCCATTATAAAGAAAACCAGGTCTGAAATCAATGTATGTATGTACAGTATGTATGTATGTATGTATGTATGTATGTATGTATGTATGTATGTATGTATATACATATGCATTTAAGATAAACACCTTTGACCTTTTAAGGTGCAAGGAACATATGTGTCCCACAAAATGAGGGTCACGAAACAGAGAATTTACTGGCAGGTTGGATCTGGTCATCCAAATGGTCAGTTTCCTCGTGATACTTGAGTCACTCTCAAATGTGTTTTATGAAGAACCTCTCAATTCCTTGTGTACCTGAAAGGGTTAAAAAGAAACAAGCATGCTGTAAAATGAGAAAGCCCTGCGCAGTCTGTTCAGAGATAGTCCCGCCGGGTGGCAGGAGGGTGGGCACCTGGTGCAGGGTGACAGGGAGCCCACACACAGCAGCCTCACAGCCTGAAAAAGAATGGCTCTTTCCAAGAGAAAGAGCCAGAAGCTGTGGTTGTGGTCTAACAAAAATGGCTCTGCAGGTGGGCATATGCTTGAACCGAAAATATCCGAAAAAAAGACCTTGTAACTGTAGTTTTTGTATACGTGCCACGCGTTCGGCTTAGTAACGCTGAAGAAACTCTTTTAGATATTCCAGCAGCCGGAATGTCACGGGGTAGGATTCCTTCCACAGGAAGCAGCACAGTGCTAATGGCAGCAGTGACACTGATCCAGGTGAACCCCACAGACCTGATAGGCTCCACAAACATAGCTCAAGAAAAACAAAAAAAGACTGACTTTAAATTGAAAAACTGTCCAAAGGTAAGAATGGGTATTTTTCCCCAACCTCAAGATGTATTTAATCAAACTTCCAGGCTGCAGTCTGTATGCAGTGCAGTATAACCCACACAGTTAAACCACATCTAAAGAAAAGGGTTTCAAAAGGGCGACTCCACCGAAACTAACCAAGTAAACTCCTGTTTCCTCGACTGACCGCCAGAATAAATTAAACAGGTTGGCTTGTCATTCATTTTATTGTCTTTAAAATGTGGATTTTTATCTAAACGGTACAGGAATTGACCAACGCCATGTCACGGTGAATATTTGACACATGGTAAATATGCTGCTCCTTTCTATGGCCAGTCCAAAACAACAGGAACAGACTGATTTCCCCATATGCAGGCCCTTACTTTGACACCATAGCTGATCCCTCAAGGTCCAGATACCAATGGTGGAAATCAATATTTCAATAAAATTATTAAAATAATAATAATAATAATAATAATAATAATAATAATAATAATAATCACAAGTGTATGTATATATATATATATATATATATATATATATATATATATATATATATATATATATATATATATATAAAAATTATTTAACTAATCTTTATTCTCCTAAAATATTATGCATTGACTGAACAGTAGGAATAGCACACTGCTGATCAGGACCCTGCCTGAAACCTGCCCTGATGCAACAACCCCTAGACTGAGCTGCTCTCTCATCAGTTCAGTGTCCTTCTCTATTCAGTCCTTGGTCTCTCTCTTACAATACAACCCTACAACAGTACCCAGTGTCAATAGGGAACTGTACTGTCCACGGCCAAGCAGGGATCACTGAACTCAGCCAGAGTCGACCGCATGAAAATCTGCTGTTGTGCAGTAACCCTGAATTCTCATGGAAAAAACAAAGAAGTGGCAACCTTTTTCTGTCTTGTGCTAAATCAAGGCTAGAAGCTGGAACTGGAGCTTGTGAGTGCCCCCTCTAGTGGCTGATAGAAGCAACTACAAGAAATGCAGCACAGGCCCGCTCCACCAAGCTTCTTCTCGCAGTGGAAGAGTTGCCGGATAACATGCCGTCCAGGGAGGCTAAATGAAGGCATCATGTTGAAGATGGTGTGCTCCTACAGAGCTGGTTATTGTCAGTGGTGTTTTACAGATGCAGCATGCCGGGTGTGCTAGCCAGGCTCTGCATATGCACCCTTGTTCCTTTTTCCTTCACCATTAAGAGAGCTCTTGCAGTATATCCACCTCAGTCACTGTGTGTGTAATTGTACCATGTTTTGTGTCCTGTCTATGTGTCTATTTTATAATGCATAATGTTTTTTTCAATGTTTTATCTGGGCATCTTCTCGAACTCCATAGAGTTCACACAAAGTGTTTTAAAATGTTTAAACATGTAATAAAAAATTAGTGACCAAAGGGGATATAATATAAACAACTGAGAAAGAAGGTTCTGCTGCACCTCAGCCCATTCCTGATTCTCAAAGGCCTTTGCACACGACAATTCACCTCCAGTGTTTTTGCATTATATAGGATACATGCCAGTAGAAAGTGAAGCCTGGATTAACCAGCCAACATGTGTGGCTAAGAAGAAAGAGCATGCCTAATCAAGTGGCCTCTGTCATTCACTTTTAGGAGCGGGTGACTTCTCAGTTCAGGGGATATTTCTAATAAGCAGCTGCTTGGCGTTCCTCACAGTTCTGTGTGTGCTAGCGAAGCTGTCCAGTCAGCACATTGTGCATCTCGCTCGCTCGCTCATTCATTTTGTTTCATCACTCTCAAGGTTACAGATTACATCTGACCAGCACCCTCGTGTTCATACAGTGCAAACCACAGCTCTGTGAGCTGAACATCGTTGAAGGCCATTCGAGTTGGGTCTCCGTTGCTCGATCGCCCTGCCGATAAGAAGCCTGTCTGTGTTTCCACACAGGATATGGTTTCAGGGAGGCGGGCCTCTCCCCATATTGAACGCAAGCACACAGTGCAGCTCCAGCCCTGGGGTTTGCCATTACCAAACCAGAAAGCTCCTTTTTGCAAATTGCCTGCTTCTTGAACCGATCAGCAAGCAAGCTTTCTGAAACACCAGTTTTTTTGTGGTCCCTGAGCTAAAGCTACACCAGCAAGGTTTTTTTTTTTTTTTAATGAAAATGTGGAATGAAATGAAAAAGGGAGGGTTCTCTTAATCATGAGGACAGTTATCTTAACTAAAAAAGGAGCTGCATGTGACATGGAGAGCTAATTTGCAAGATAAACAAGAGAAGCACACTCTCCTATCAGATTGGGAGTCTCTTTACAATTTCTTCCAAGCTGCGTCCCAGTAACTGCAATGAGATCTGGCTGCTGTGTGGTCACACAGAGTCCTTGAAGGAACGGTATAAGCAAGCAGTGTTCTATTTCATTATGATAACCAATACTTAATTGGTAATTAACTAAGACACCCACTTGTACGTAGCGATGTAATGATGAACTTCGTCATGAGCAGAAGCATGAGCGCCTCTTCTAGCTCCACAGCTCTCTCTGTTGAACTGTTTCCCTATACTGAAACAATGTGTGTGTGTACGGAGCGGAGAATACATACAGCTTCACTGTGTTATCAGGCTGTTTATTAGCACTCATGCGGGTGTCTACGTCCCATTTCAACAAGCATTACTTATATGTTTTCAGAAATATCAAGACGTAGTGAAACCATCCTTCAATTGAGATAAAACTTGTTACAGCAATAAGCCAAAGAGCTAGTATTAGAATGGAGATCATGCTTACTTATTGATGAGTTATGACAATGGTGGCTCTGTTTTAAGAACGGATGTCAATGTTATTTGTGGGTAATGCCCACATGTCTTGTTACCCAATGCTAAGGACATTTAAATGAACCCTCCACTAGTGTTCAGCTGTGTTAATGGGAGTTTACGAATGTAGTGAGACATGCTTACCAAATCTCCACTCTCCCTCACATCCCAGAACAGTGGCACAAGGCAGTTATATTACCTTCACCCCAAGGGAAACCATTTATCTGCTGTGAACTGTCCTCTCTTAAACTGCATCTGTCTTGAATTTTAAAAACAAGGATTATCTGAACACTGTTGTTTTCTTACGATAATCAAATCATCAAGCACTTTCCTAGTTTCAGTTGGTGAAGCAAAGAGTCGAACGTATGGAGGACATGTCTCTGTCAATATCAAATAATAATGTATCAGTTATATGTAAGAAAATGTATTTTGGTGCAAAGGGGATAGTATTCAAAGCTTTTAAATCCAAAATGTCAATCTTATTACTGTTAAGAGTTACCAGTTGTTCATATCAGCTGTGTGTGTGAATACTAACAGGTGTTTTTGTTCTTGCAAAAATAGTGTTAGCTACACTTCTGAGGACAAAGCTCTAAATCCTCACCCGAGCTCTGTTCTGTATGAAGTTTAAGACATCCCTTGAACTACCTCACCACCTGGTGGTAAATACACAGAACTGCGTGGCCATTGTAATTTGTTCTGGTTTGTAAGGAAGTTATTTTGAGTGTTGAAGAACAAAAACATTGCTGTAAATTGTGTTGCACTGCAGTTTATAGGGATCCTACACGAATTCACACTGCAGTTTATAGGGATCCTTCACGAATTCACACTGCAGTTTATAGGGATCCTTCACGAATTCACACTGCAGTTTATAGGGATCCTTCATGAATTCACACTGCAGTTTATAGGGATCCTTCATGAATTCACACTGCAGTTTATAGGGATCCTTCACGAATTCACACTGCAGTTTATAGGGATCCTTCACGAATTCACACTGCAGTTTATAGGGATCCTACACGAATTCACACTGCAGTTTATAGGGATCCTTCACGAATTCACACTGCAGTTTATAGGGATCCTTCACGAATTCACACTGCAGTTTATAGGGATCCTACACGAATTCACACTGCAGTTTATAGGGATCCTACACGAATTCACACTGCAGTTTATAGGGATCCTACACGAATTCACACTGCAGTTTATAGGGATCCTTCACGAATTCACACTGCAGTTTATAGGGATCCTTCATGAATTCACACTGCAGTTTATAGGGATCCTTCACGAATTCACACTGCAGTTTATAGGGATCCTTCACGAATTCACACTGCAGTTTATAGGGATCCTACACGAATTCACACTGCAGTTTATAGGGATCCTTCATGAATTCACACTGCAGTTTATAGGGATCCTACACGAATTCACACTGCAGTTTATAGGGATCCTTCATGAATTCACACTGCAGTTTATAGGGATCCTTCACGAATTCACACTGCAGTTTATAGGGATCCTACACGAATTCACACTGCAGTTTATAGGGATCCTTCACGAATTCACACTGCAGTTTATAGGGATCCTTCACGAATTCACACTGCAGTTTATAGGGATCCTTCATGAATTCACACTGCAGTTTATAGGGATCCTTCATGAATTCACACTGCAGTTTATAGGGATCCTTCATGAATTCACACTGCAGTTTATAGGGATCCTTCATGAATTCACACTGCAGTTTATAGGGATCCTTCATGAATTCACACTGCAGTTTATAGGGATCCTACACGAATTCACACTGCAGTTTATAGGGATCCTTCACGAATTCACACTGCAGTTTATAGGGATCCTACACGAATTCACACTGCAGTTTATAGGGATCCTACACGAATTCACACTGCAGTTTATAGGGATCCTTCATGAATTCACACTGCAGTTTATAGGGATCCTACACGAATTCACACTGCAGTTTATAGGGATCCTTCATGAATTCACACTGCAGTTTATAGGGATCCTACACGAATTCACACTGCAGTTTATAGGGATCCTTCATGAATTCACACTCCTTACTGTCTTTTGATGTGCAGGTCAGACAGAGAAGCCAAGAGGGAACAGTACCAATGCCCCACTGAGGTGCTAATGTAGAGTGTTCCTTTTTAAAAAAAGAATCATAATAATCTGTTCTTTTCCATTCCATTTACACAAATAATGATGTAGTTAGTTAGCACTGTATGAGAATACCTTTATCTGTGGACTGCGATGAGTGTGTGACCTGGTTCTTAAACCCAGAGGCTGGGGGTAGGAAGAGTTCATTTGTCAGGCTGAACTCGGTCAGGGGAGGGGAAGGTGAGCTTGATCGATGTACTGGAAGTGAGCCGGGTGGTGAAATCCCTGCTTTGTGGTGGGCTGCGGGGTCTCTTCGAGGTTTCACACCAGCGCTGTCTGTGTGATGCAGGCAGGCGCTGTTCCAGGATTCCCCCTCGTGGCCGGGCTGATCTTTGCCCTTCACACCCTGGCTGGATGGAGGTGGGTGGGAGTTTCAATAGAGGCGAGGGGCATGTCAAACGGAGGTCAGGTAAGGAGGAGAACGCCCATAGTGGAGATCACAGTGTCAAATAAAAAGAACACAGCATTTTCCAGGAATACGAAACAATACTCTCTTTTAAGTGGCATCCCACTGCAACCATATCCTCACACAACACAAAATACTTAATGTGGGTGGGCTGCATTTAGATCTGCCGGGGCTGACTATGAGATTCAGCATACTTCTCAGTGATTTACACCACTTGCTGTATTTTAGAATAGAAATGAAAGTTAAAGAAATTTAAAAATATAGCATAGAAATAAAAGTTCAAGTCAGGAAAGTATAGAGGCGCAGTATATAGAGTGTGGCAGTTGAAACTCAACCGTTCATTTTGGAAACAGGGGTGTTCTGCAAACCAGCTTGGATCGCAGAACACGCATGTAAAAACAGCCGTGCGCATGAGAAGTAAATGTCTAGTCTGGTCTTGTGAAAGATGAGTCAGCTAACTTCCTCTAGTCCATGGTGTTTGAATCTACAGCCCCAGTTCCAAGGCTCCCTTTCTAACCAGTGCTCAGTGGAGTAAAGAGTGCAAGCTAAAATCTGATGAAAGGTTGACATCATTTCTATTAACCTATGACCCTTTTTTTCTAAATAATCCATGGGTTATTAAACTCCAGATCGTGGGTGTGTCAAGCTTTATATATAATACCCAGACAATTTTATCTTATGATTCACTGCAACCTCCATACAAGTACAGTGGAGCATTACAGAAACCCGGTTGTGTAACTCGAAGAGGAAATACAGTAAGGATAGGGTTAAACGCAGGCAGTCATTCGATGAGCACCCCGCCATTTAGATGAGAAGGGGATGATGTAAAGAGAAACTACCAGTCATAATGGAAACCAGGTTCACACTAAAACCACGGCTTCTGAACCTCACCCACACTTAACAGTAAAAACCCTCTTGAATGAAATTGAGAAACATCTGTGCATTCGCTGTGTGTGTGTGTGTGTGTCTGTATGTGTGTCTTTCTCTCTCCTTTTCATCCCTCACCTCTCATTGGATGTGTGAGACACACCCACACAAGTTGTAGAGTCATTGATGTCTGCTGCACTATAACCACAGGTGGAGTGAAAGCAGAAGGTTCAGCATAGATTAAACACACGGATACACACAAGACACACATACCACGAGAGCAAAGGACAGGCAGTAGTTCCACTGGAAAATGTGAATCCTTCCCTTTGTGTCAGTGTGCATGTGTGTGTGTGTGTGTGTGTGTGTGTGTGTGTGTGTAAAGTCATGAATACAAGGTGGGAAGGATTATAAATAAGAAACTTGTCTCACCTGCTGGTCAATCGCAGGTCAGCATCATTTTCTGGAAACTTGAGCCTCTCGTGGAGCTTCTGAATAAGGGTTTACGAGAAACAGCAGCCCTTTTTCAATCCTTGCTCTGCGCACTAAATGTTTCTTGTCTTACTAATTCAGCAACAGTTTGATCAATCAATCTCACCTACACAAGGAGTGTAAGAGGTTTTTGAATAGCCAAATAACACATTTCAATAATAAATGATGGCTCTGCTATGTTTATTTATTGTTTTTCTGCATTCCCCTCTTATCCCGTATCATCTGTGAGTACAATATTACAGCAGCTCTTTATTGAGGGAATCAATAACACCTCAAAGGGGAGTAAAATATTTCAAGGGGAAAAAAAACAATAACTGAACTGCCAAAGTGCTGCTGAAAATGTTTTTCTTTTTATCCAGCCAATACTAGAACATCATTAGATTGATACAAAACTGGGCCCAATTCACTAAGTTTTAATTAACTCATGCCTTATTTAGGAAAAAAAATGTATCTGATTTGAATAAAATGAAATTTGACATTCATGAAATGGTTTAAGAAGCTTATGATAGATTCATGAATATTAAACTGCATTTTATTATTTAAAAAGAAAACACAGTAAATGAAGCTGAGGCTATTGAGTTAAGCACTGTTTTTTAAGTATGTTTTTATGACAAAAATCTATTTGATATTCCTAAAACTGATCTGGACTACTGATGGTTTCAGAAACAGCAGTAAATAAGGGGTCCCTGAGGGGGCTCACCTGGTAGAAGCACAGCCATGTGATGTGCAGGGTGAGTCATACAGCGCAAGTTCACGTCCTGGCTGTGCAAAGTGGCCGGTCCTCTCTGGGGAATCCAAAGGGAGCATCGTATTGGCTCTAGGAATGTCGTCATGATCCTATGACTGTTTGTATTGCTGTATTTGTGGGTTGCATCTTCAGTCCATAGTTAGGTTTGTCTGTGTTCACCTGGACGCAGAAGCATCTGCCAGCCAGGCACACAGTCCAAGCCCCTTACCAAAGTCTAAATCATCTACTGTCATGTCCATTAAGACTGCAACTGACTTGAAGCAGGAAGATGTATTCTGTTTAAATCTATAAATACAGAAGATACTGAATACAATATAGATACAAAAAGCATTCAGGTGTGGGACAGACCAATTACACACACCCCAGATGTATCAGATTTGTTTTCCTATATACTGTTAAGCAGTGCCCACTAGTGGCTTGTTTGCAAGAGGTGGCAGGGAGGGAGTTAAAATCTTCCCTGGAAAAACACGTGGGGATGTGGCTGGAGCCGGGAATTGAATAAGTGATAAATAATTAATTAAGGCTCCAGCCACAGGTGTATAAATATCATGGATGTTACAGTGCTTAGTGTGAGATGTGATGCTGGTGAGAGGTGGAGGGTTTCGTGCTGGGCGCTGACCGCTGACCGCGGACCGCGGACCGCGGACCCGGCTCATTTGTGTGTTTACGGTCGTGAATGTTTTTGTAGACCTTTTGTTTTGGCCCTTGCGCCTGTTGTTTTGTTAATATGTTTTGTCAGTGTTTGTTTCTGTGTTTTATTTGTTTATTAAAAAGTGCTTTTTTTAAACTGCAAGCTTTCTGCGTCTGAGTCTCTGTCTGTGCTGTTACCACCTGGGCTGGGAGACTACCCTGTCACAGTATACTATGAATTTACCACAATTTACTTTAGTTTGCCATGTTTTTTTTAATGCGCTTTACCATTGAATTGGAAGCAATGGATTACATTGTTATTACCACTAGAGGGTGCTGCTGTATAACTTATTTGTAGGATGAGATTGATTAAATGTAAAAGCCTCTCCACACACTGTATATTAAATTATATAACCAATACTATCGAAAAGAAAATAATAGAAACATACTTTAGTGTATATATATATATATATATATATATATATATATATATATATATATATATATATATATAATTGCTGTACTCCTTAGTTGTAATATATTATACTTTCATCACTGCTAAAAAAAAAAAAAAAAAAAAACATATTTCACTTATAGATTTTTTTTTTTTTTGCGGATCAAAACTCTCTCTTTAAAAGTAAGACACCTCAAGGCCTCCTATGTGCTATTAAAGATTGTTGTAAAAAAAGATTCAATCTAAAACAGGAATGTCATTTATTTGAATGATATATTTTGTCATGTGCTATATCTTTCCATAGAAAGGTGAAAGTATATTAATACGGTAATAGCAATAGAAATACAAAAGCTATTAATGTAACCGATTCGTTACTATAGAATCACAAAGAACATCGAACACAGCTTTTTATACGACGTCTGGCAGCAAAGCGTTTTAATTGGTCTATCTCTCGGAGGAATATGACGTCAACACGAGTGGGAAAGCTTGGAGGCATTTTTATCATTGTGATCAGAGAGAGAGAGAGAGAGAGAGAGAGAGAGAGAGAGAGAGAGAGAGAGAGAGAGAGAGAGAGAGAGAGAGAGAGAGAGAGAGAGAGAGAGAGGTGCTTCTCAGACACTTAAATTAAAATATACAGCAACGTGGTATTTTGCTGTACTAATATAACAACTATGGGTGACTATTACTTTATATAAATTGTCATGTTATGCACGAATGTAAGAATTGGCTTTCTGTGGTGGTCTACTTTTTTTTCTTTCAAACAGCATATATCTATAATCGTTTGTGTGATTTTTTTTGCAAATATATATCCTGCCCGCTATTACAGTTTTGTTACAGGATTCATTAGTTTATCTGTAATGTAATCACACTTTTACATAGATATTGTAGCGTGCACGGGCTGGTAGGTGACGTAATCACACACCTATCCTTGCAAAGGATCGAGATCGAGATCGCTACAATATAGACTGTTCGTTCTCAGGGTTCTGGCCATTTTGCTTTTTATAATGCCCCAAATTGTGGACCGCTTTAGTTTTCAGATAACATCCCGAATTCTGGGCCGCTCTTTTTTTCATATAAAGTCCCAAATTCTGGGCCTCTTTGCTTTTCCGAATTCACTCCAGTTTTGGGTATATTCTGCTCAGGTGACAGCCGCGTTTCTAAGTCATACATGCTCAGTTTACCATAAAAAGTACATCAGAACTGGATCGTAACCCTTAGTATTTTCTGACTCTCCCTAGAAACATTTTTTTATGAAGAAACTGAAAAAACACATTTCTTTATTACAATGAAGAAACTACATTGCACTGAAATAGATTCATGAAAAATTCATTAAAGCAGTTGTGTTCCTTTATTAAAGGCTAATATTAAAACATATTTTTGAGAAGGACTATGGTATTCAAAAAAAATAAATAAATACATCTCATTTGCTTATGTTATGTCCATCAATATATGTTAGCTTGCGTGGTTCAGGGGGCGTGGAGCTGGGTGCTTCCAATCCTTCAATCTCCCAATTTTCTAATTTCCTGTTAATTAGCATCTATTTTCTATTTAAGCCCTGATCACCTGCACCTTTTCTGTCTAGTGTTTCGTTTTTGTAGCAAACGCTCAGACGCCGTTGTTTCGTGCTCCACCGCTAAATATCTAAACTTCGTTGCCTCGCTCTGCAGGTCATTTCTCTGCACAGCGCTGCCAAGATATATTATCAATCATTTTCCTACCTGCTCAGGTGATCCTTCTTTTCAGACAGCGTCTCTTTTCGGCTTCAAGAGCTCCAACGTTTGTCTTTCCTGTTCCATCCAGCAACAGCGCCGTTCAAGCGCAGCGTCATTACTCAACCTGTCTGCAACTTTTTCAGAAAGACTGGTCCTCTGCTAAACTTTCAAGCTCCTTCGACAAGACATCGACATTCACGTTGTCAGCGATTGCCTTACTTTAAATCTATTAAATCCACCATTAAGCTTTGGCTGCGGAATCTCTCTTTACTCCTCGCCTGCAATCAGACGCCCCTCCCCTGCTCCCACAGAGCCAGCACAGTTACCGTTCCATCGGAAGATCCTGCCCTGGACCTCCATTAGCTACGTTCAACCTTTTAAAAGACGTATCCTGCCCATTTTAACCAGTGTCGGCTCGTGGTTTGACTGGTCACAACATGCTCCAACGATAGTGCTGCACTGCAACTTTTCCACCGGCGCCTTACAGACCACGGTTACCACGGTAACGCCCTCATTGAGTGACTGCGGGGAGTGGTAAGTTGTCATGGTGACCAGGCAGCTTCATCAGGCTCTGCGTGCTCTGCGCCTCAGTACTGCTGTCTTCCGGCTTCCTGTTGCTGCGCTTTCACAACTGGTGGAGACGAATTCAACGCGCCGAATCATGACATCTAAGTACTGTGTTTACTTATTTATATACATGACTAACTGTCCTAACATCTCTAGAACATTTATTATTTAAATCTAAGGGAATAAGCAAATGTTGTTCTACATAGACAAGGATTTTAATCGTAATAACTTCATAGATTCTACCCTGCTTCACTCAAGTCAATGGTTTAATTCCAATCATAACCTCTGGATGGCAGTAGAATACCACAAGTTCTCTCTCTATATATATTAAACGAGTTTGGTATCGCTGCGAAGCTCGGACACTACTGCTTTTCTATTTATTCTCGCAGTTATTCTCGGGAGTTCCACTCCTGCCTCATCCTTTGTCTATCTATATCAACTGACATTCTTCAATTTCAGCTCTACCTGCCCCCCCCCCCCCCCCCCCCCCCCCCCCCCACCCTTCGAGGACATGGTCATGAAGCCACGCACTTGTCGGCTTTCTGAGATGCTCCGAATCTACCGTCACATTAACTTCCAGCTTCCCTGCACCAGGCTTCCATCCCAGCGACCTCTTCCTGTTCCCGGATTCGTGCTTCCTCATCTGGCTTCTCTCCTTCAAACCGACAAATTTCTCCAAGGCACTTTATTCAACCTTCAAGTTTTCATTTCAGCAACGTGAGCTGCCAGTCAGAAACGGAAACCATGTCCTACAACTATCATCATTTCAGTCAAGTGTCCTCCTACCCTGCGATTAGACAATACACTCAGACTGCTCCCGACCAAATCAATAGATTTTGCAATAGCCTCAGAGCAACGCATTCTTTATTCTCTCAGGTTCTACAGCGGCCTCAGCTCTATGCATTCTTCATCTCTGGCTTTATCTAAATCACTTTTCACTCAAAGACCAATATCCACCGCATTCAGCAGATCTCTGTGCTCTACAGCAGACCACCACACTACCGATGGCAGTCCACCGTTCACCATTACAGATCACTGCTTCAGCAGATCTCTGCGCTCTGCAGCAGACCACCACTCTCTACCAATGGTAGTCCACCATTCACAATAACAGATCACTGCTTCAGCAGATCTCTGCGCTCTGCAGCAGACCACCACACTCTACCAATGGCAGTCCACCATTCACAATAACAGATCACTGCTTCAGCAGATCTCTCTCTCTCTCTCTCTCTCTCTCTCTCTCTCTCTCTCTTTCTGCAGCAGACCACTGCTCATCATTGACCGCGCTTCATTGTTACTTCTTCAGATCTCTGCACCGTTCAGCAGATCCCGTCCCCTCTGTTAATTGCTCCTCACTGCAGCAGATCTCTGCTTCCTCTTCAGATCTACTCACTATTATAGCATGCAAAGTTGCTTTAGTTTACAGTTTAAATCTGTACCTGCACTACTCCAGAGCTTCCAACGCTTCCGCTTTCCTCCAATATGCAGATCACAGCAGCATTCCACAACCAAGGCTAATGCTAATCCCCATCTAATCAAAATACGAGGTGCTTGACCTTCTCAGCAATCTATTCGGATGTCCTCACATCCTCTCAAATATTACAGCATTAATGCATGGTGAGAGACGCGGTGAGACTGGAAATCTGTCTTGTTTATGAGTTAAGGAGTTCCACTCTAGGAGAATAACTGGATTTGTGAAACCCAGTCTCTCAATGTGAGTTCACCTTTTCCATTTCAAGCAGACAGGATAGTAGCAGACCGCTGATCGATCCTGTATTAACTAACACATAGGATGGTCGACATCTCCTCTCTTCCCTTGTTTCCAGAAAATGGAGCACAAAGGGTGCTGAGCTTCCCCAGCAGTCAATTTACAATGTTCGTTCAGTTCCAGCCGCTACCTCAACCCTCAATTCCAGCTCCCCTTCGGCCTCTACTTTCGGTATCCAAGTTCCGTCAGCTGGTCCCGTCTGCTGCCCCCCCCCCTCCAGACTCCCCAGCTTCATCAGCTGCTATTTGACTGAATCCTACTCTCAGTAACCTGCTTCAATCTGCTCCGCATTTCATGTCTGCATCCCTCGCCCTTCTTCGAGAGCTTCATATTCGACAGCTTGATCAGTGTGTTCAGCCTTCTGTGCCCAGAATCAGATTCATCCTATTCCTTCAAACAAAACCAGATCCTGGCTTTCATCATAAATGGTAGGGATTCTCTCTCTCTTCCCCCCCCCCCCCATTTTCTCCATACCAGCAGTTCGCCTGACCCTCCGTGAGATTCTTAAGAGCCTTCCCTTCTGCCTCCCCTTCCCGTCTGTCTACATCAATGAACATTATCTGTTTGCTCATTCTACTCTTCGGAAATGCCACTTCACCCCATACAAGGATCTACCTATGGAGATCATCTGCATCTGAGCCCTCTTCTGTCTTCTCAGGAGCTCAGAATCCACAGTTTCTTCTACTTCTAATTTTACTCCATCATTCAGTTGTGTACCTCCACGACGGATCCATTTCAGCGTGGTCACTTCATTCAGCGGTCAAGCAGAGTCCCCTATCTGCCCATTCTTTTCAATGTCAAGGTATTTCTCTGCATCTCAGCCTTCTTCAGTCTCCTCAGAACTCGAAGTTTCTTCTGCTTCTAATTTACTTCATCATTTGGCCGTACCTCCAAGATGGATCAATTTCAGCATGGTTAGTTCATTCAGCTGTCAAGTAGAATCCCCTATCTTCCCTTCTTTTCAACATCAAGGTATCTCCCCAGCAAGAAACCTTACCCCCCCCCCCTCCCCTCAGTTCATTGATTCCTCTCACTCCTATCATCTCTCATCACTGGTTCTCAACCCACCTCTCCACCCTCCAGAGCAAGCCTCCCTCCTCTACTCTACCCCACTCCTCGGATCACTCGTCACTGGATCTCAACCTACCTCGCCACCAGAGCACGCCTCCCCTACCCCACCCCCCAAATCATTCTGTAGGCACAGCCCCCTCTGCTGCAAGGGCCAACATCAATCACAGTCAGATCATGAGTGTGGAGAGTTGGCCCTCTTCTGCAGTGGATTCTTTCATTCATTCATTCTCCTCTCATAAAGTTGCAGCCCATTTTAAAATCGCTAGCATGTCTGGAGTGGGGGCTACCTGTCTGCCGGAGCCACCAGAGGTTTTCCCCTAATCGGCCTCAAGGGGTTTTTTCCACTCCACTGAGCGGCAGGTATACACATAGTCGCATCCTACTAACAAATTACTAATCTCCCTCTGTTTGTCCTGTTTGTCCTTCTGGTCTTTTGTTTATGTTATGCGTAGGCATGTACTGTCTCGTTTGTCGCACGGTGTGGGAGTTTTCGTGAGGTGCCGGGGGTCCATCCTTTGGGGGGCAAGTGAGTCTCACTTCCCCGACCTCAGGGCTAGGCATCCGCCTCCCTTACCTTCAGGGGGGTTCTCACCATGTGAGTCAGAGCGGACCCCCGGCCAAACTCTGTCCTGTCGCAGCTCCTGCGCTCATCTTGCCTTACTTGAGGCTCTGTTCTATTCTGCCTCTCTTTCAGGACGTGGTCACTCGTGCTGAGTCCTATACTAACCTCAATGCTTTGTCCTTATTTCAGGTCCCAGGCAGCATGACGTCTCGGCCTATCAGGGGTTTTACGAGCGCCTCTTACAGAAGTCTCAGATGCTGGGTACCTCTCCAATCTCCTCTCGAGGGGCGGCTTTTCGAGTCATAACCCTCATTAGTGTTTTCGGTTGCTGGGTCCTCTGCCCCAGGGATGTGTCGGCATCGTCGCCCTCAGTCAGCGACCTCTTTTCTATCCTGTCCTCGATTGCTGGGTCCTTCGCCCCTGAGATGTGTCGGCATCGTCGCCCTCAGTCAGCGATCATCTTGTCTCTCTCATTTCGGTTGCTGGGTCCTCTACCCCTGGGATGTGTCGGCATCGTCGCCCTCAGTCAGTGACCACCTTCTGTCCTACTAACAGCTCCTTGCTGCTTCTTCTGCCTTACTCTTCAACCCAGCTCACGCCCCGTGAAATAGTCATGCGTAGGGGTTTATCGGAGCTCAACATGAACAGAATGGTAGGGTTCAGTATATTTTATTCACCTGTCACACGCAAAAAGAAATTGTATTGTATTGGTAAAGTATTCTTGATAGTTTGAACTGTAGGCTATAGATACTGTTCAAACAGTTGGACTATGCAAATATAATGGCTAAATTCCAATTCAGACACTTACAATCTGGCCTACCCAAATGTCCCCCTATAGTTCAATTGGCTAGCGATTCCTCACTCCTCCCACGTTAACTGCTGTGTCACTGTGCTGGCACAGAATAGCTGCCGCAAGTAAAGAGCTTTGGGATCCTATGGGATGGAAGGTGCTATATAAATCCAAGGTATTATCTTTCAGTTAAATTAAGAGCCTTTTTAAACTAGGGGTATGGTAATTTCAGGAGTTCAAAGTGTTTGAAGACGCTGGGTAAATCACCCTTAAAAAGGTGAGAAAGGGCAATCTGTCTGGTCTGGTAAAGGGGGTTCTAAACCACCCAGGGTCTTGAAATGTGGCATGCTGGCAGCATAAGCAGCTCTCTGATTGCTCCTGGGGTTTCAGAACCCTCCATTTCTGTGAAAGAATGGGCATTCCATTGCTTATGAGTGCCCACTTTGGGATGCTCGTAGAAGGCACAGCACGTTTCTTATTGTTGTTTTAATATTTTTTTATTTTTATTTATCACGTTCTTATCTCAAACTCAGCTGTGGGTAAACACAAAATGCAAGACAGGTTGTTTATAATTAGGCTTGCTACTCTCTTCCTGCCTTTAAAGCTGTCATTAACATTGTTAAACCAACTCAATTTCTTAATTACATCACGGATATCTGACGATGATGAAATGAGCTGAAACATGTTTCTAGCTATACACCCCTTGAACAAAACTAATCACTTTACACTCCCTGTAAGGAAGATGTAGTCACTACACTACACACCTCTTGTTTCACAAAATAAATACATTCTGCCTGGAGAAGCACATAACAAATGCAGAATTAGCAAGAAACAATAGTGGGATTCATTAGGTGTTTGGATTAAAAAGGGCGCAATATAAATCTGGTGATATGGCTGGTGTCCCGCCTGGTTTTTGGTCCAACTGTACCCTAATTTACTTAATTGAACCAATTAAGTGCTTACTGGAAGCTTAATTGGTCCAATTAAGTAATTTAGGGTAGAGTTGGAACAAAAACCAGGAGGGTCACCAGCCCCCCAGGACCAGGATTGGAGACCCCTGATCTAAACAGTTATTAGGTGGCACGGGTTGATACATTTAATACAGGGGTGTCGAACTGAGTTCCTGGAGGGCCGCAGTGTCTTCTGGCTTTCATTCCACCCGACCGAGCTCTCAGTTACTTAATTGGTCAATAATTATTTGATTAACTGGACACATTTAACACTTCTCTTCAGGCCTCAGAATGTTTCATAGGTAGTGTACCTTGAATCAAGTGCATTTTTAAAACCATTAACTGTAAAAGACCTTGGAAAACATGAAATGTGTCCAATTAAGTAGGTCATACAGATTGATACAATGAAGTCAATGACCAAACCTCAGTCTATCACTCTTGCAGTTAGCCTTTTATGGCCAGTGTAAATGTTTCCAAGTGGGAAGGACTGTACACTTAATGGTTGAGGTCACATTGTTACAAGTTACTTGTACTTTACACAAGAATGTCTGTAATCTCTCATTAGATGGAATCATTACTATTGTACAATGTATTTTTCCCCATTATATTTACATAGTCCAACTGTTTAAGTATCTATTATAGCCTACAGTTTACTATTAGAAACAGATAAGGAAAAAGTTGACTAATACAATACAATAAGATTTATTTGAAGTTGTTGAATGACGCTGGTCTCTTAAACCCCTACACATGACTCTATATTGATGGACATTACATACGCAAATGAGATGTCCCTTTTTTTTGGAATAACATGTTCCTTCTCAAAAATGTGTTTTAATATTAACCTTTAATAAAGGAAAACACCTGCTTTAATCAACTGTCATGTACCTATTTCAGTGCAATGTAGTTTCTTCATTGTAATAAATAAATGTTTTTATATATATATATATATATATATATATATATATATATATATATTATACATTAAATTATATTTGTTTCTTCATAAAAAAAAAAAAAAATTAAAAAAAAGTTTTCTGGGGAGAGTCCAAAAATCCATTAACTTTGATTCATGTACTAAGGGTTACTCTTAAATGAATTCACAATCCAGTTATTTTTTGTACTTTTGTATGATAAACTTGGCATGCATGACCTAGAAACCCGACTGTCAGCTGAGCAGAATATCCCAACACTGGGCTGAATTCAGAAAAGCAAAGGGCGCCAGAATTTGAGACATTATCTGAAAAGCAAAGCGGCCCAGAAACCCGAGAATTTGAGTAGTATATGTAAAAGTGTGATTACATTACAGATAACCTAATGAATCCTGTAACAAAACTGTAATAGCGGGCAGGATATATATTTGAAATTTAAAATAAATCACACAAACGATTATAGATGTATGCTGTTTGAAAGAAAAATTAGATCACCACAGAAAAACAATTCTTACATTCGTGCATGACAATTTATATAAAGTAATAGTCACCCACAAGAACCACGGTCTCAATGGGCAAGCCTCCGGGTAAAATAAATGAATACATAAATACAAAGAAAATAAAAAATAAAGCGAAAGATTCTTGTTACTTTTGGGGCAAATATCTTAAAGCAAAATCTGCGTGTTTTTCTCACCGGTACCCAGGAATAGGTTTGTATGTATTTGTTCTCCTCTTTTTTAAATTTTATCTTTGAACACATCCGCAGCGCTCTCTGCAGGATTTTAAAGAAAAGCAACGAGGCTATGTTCTGATTTACACACAAACATGTCGCGCGGCAGTCAGTGAGGAGTTCCAAAATCAGCACGGGGTCACGTGGTGTCTCAGAACATACTGTAGCGATCTCGATTAACGCATCACACAGGGGGAGGCAATCCACACACATGCACAGGGCGGGCACGAACCCGGGACCTCTCGCACTAAAACATAGCGCCGATACCGCTGTACAACAGAGTCGGCTCCTTACCCCGTGCACGCTACAGTGAATGGCAATCATAAATCGAATACACCCAGCATTCCATCCCCTTTGATCTCTTTTAAGGTGTACTGTGCCAAAGGGTTTAAAAAGAGTTATTGCATATTTAAAACATGTTAATGTGATAAGTCAGAGCTTAGATTAGATTTTTTGCAGCATTTAAATCACAAGATAACAAAAAAGCCTTTTTCACGAAAATTCCTCTATTAACTCTATCAATGTCTTTATTTAGTCCTAAAAATATGTTCTTCTTAATCACATATGATGTGTACTGTCCAGCAGTTCTCCATTCGCCATATTAAATAGGTGCTCTGTTAGTTAGAAATTACATTTTACATTATGTTAATAAACTTTGAACATACATGTCTAAACTTGTATCAGGTTTATTTATTCTTAATAACCCCCATGCCATTGTCATCAACATTATTTTAATAATGTTGCTTGATAAATATTAAAGAAAATAAATAAATAAATAAAAAAACTGTCAATTAGACAGGAAATGAGATTCCCTCTGTCAACTGCACAGCTCAGGAACCTAAACGTGTTTACAGCTCCCCACGCTGGGGAGAAGCGGTACTACAGGCATGCGGTGCTGTCCAATACCACTGCACATTGGGAGACAGAGATGCAACAGTAATTAGTATCTGTAATAAAGATAAATATCTCATTAAAAGTGTATTTGAGATTGTTTGTTAATTGGACGACCAAAACAAAACACAATTAAACCGTTTTGTAAAGAAAAAAGATACCAAGGTAAATATTGATTCCCTTGCTTGTCCCATGCTTGTATTCAGTCCTATAGACTTACCTTGCTTTAACATAGTACCTTACTGTGTCATAACCACCTTGACACACTTAAATAGCACACTCCTGTATTTCTGAGATGCAAAGCGATGGTGCGAGGCAGTGCTCCTGGTGTATACGTATCAAGTGCTTTGCTTTTTAAGCGCTTTGTGATGGTGGTCCACTATGAAAGACGCTATATAAAATAAAGATTGATTGATCGATTATCACTGGGACAAGGGTTCAGTGTTGCATACTGTACATATGACAAACCTCTCGAGAGCTAAATGAAACAGGTAGACTTACAGCTTTACCATCTTACATTGTTTTCACAAAGGGTTTTAAAATCCCATTTTTGCTGTGTTTATAATTAGTTCAGCTTTTCATGATAAGTGAACACGTGCATGTGTGTTTTTTGGATGAGTCAAACAGACTAGGCAGGTATATATCAGCGTGATGTTGTAAGTGCAGAGACATGGGTTCAGGAGGGAATGCTTTAGCACATTGCACTGCAGGAATCTGTGCTTCCCATAGGGCTGGCCTAAATGGTGGGTGAGAATCATTGAAATGGCAGCAGTCCTGATTTCAGGGACATAACTGAACACAATATGAGAGGCTGACCAATCTCCCGTGGTAACTGTCCCAGACCCACGATTCCATTTCATTATGAGAGGCTGACCAATCTCCCGTGGTAACTGTCCCAGACCAACGATTCCATTTCATTATGAGAGGCTGACCAATCTCCCGTGGTAACTGTCCCAGACCAACGATTCCATTTCATTATGAGAGGCTGACCAATCTCCCGTGGTAACTGTCCCAGACCCACGATTCCAAAAATAACGTGCAGTTTCTATAAAAGCCACATATATGAGTCACGTGTGTGCATGTGTGCATGTATATACATACATACATATATATATATATACACACACACACACACACACACACACACACACACACATATATATATATATATATATATATATATATATATATATATATATATATATATAGTAATGAATTACAGTATTTATCAAGTGAAACTAAAAGCTGCATAGCCAACTCAATACTAGAGCAATAGCATTCACTGTCACATTATTTTAGAACACTGAAGAACAATGGAGGGATGTGTGCTATGAAGACTTGGTCAAGGGATTTGAAGAGGTAGATGAGATTTATCCCAGGAGTGGTAATGAGGTGTGTGCAGGATGTAATACACTTACTGAGCCTTTCTGATTATTAGTTACATTCATAAATTATGATTGATTGGACCAAACAAGCATGAATAATGAAATGAATGGCCAGACATGTATCAATCGATCTAAAGCAAGCATTAATAAAAATAAAAAATAAATACAAATGCAAAACTAGCTTAGATTGGTACAGAAAATATAGATTTAAAGCACATTTACCATCTACAGTCATGTTTTCCAATATATATATATATATATATATATATATATATATATATATATATATATATAAATATATTTGCCCTAAACAAAAAGTATGCCAAATAAATAAATAAATAAATAAATTCTACAGCAATAAAGGCAGTAATAACAGGCGCTCAAGAAGTGCGGGGTAGTATTCATATTGCAAATCTCAGTGCCTGTTTCAATAGAAAATAAACGAGCGCAATGGGGTCCCGCAGACTTATGCTCGCTGACAAGCGGTGCTTCACCTGAGCCGCACCGTCCTGTGTGACAGGTGTTTCCAAGGCAAGACAGCCAAGATTTTTTGGCAACTATAAATAACCAATCAGAAGGAGAGGGGGCGGAGTAAAGGCGGTACCAGAATGTGACAGCGATCCCTGCAGCGAATCCGCTGGCAGGTGGTAGGAGAGACCCCGACAGTGGGGGAGTGGCTGAGACTGGCAGTGCATTTGCTGCGTGCTGAACTCCGGCAGAGAGTAATGGAATGAGTTTACCCGTGCAATCAGAGCAAGCGAAGGATCGCACGTTGGGAACTATCTAACAACTGCAACTACTACGACTGTATAAACTCCAGCACTCTGTAAAACCAAGGGGGACAAAAACAACAGCCAAACAAAACACACACAAGGAGGAGCAATAACAGGTTGACATACGCACACTTTCCCTCTGAAAAAGGATATGTTCCTGGACATAAAATAAAAAGGAATAAAGCCCAAAATGAAGCTAACCACTCTGTGCTATTTCGGCTTTCTCCTGAACACCGTGGCCATACAGCTGAGCACCTCACAATCAGGTGGGTGGCAGTTACGACTGCTGTTGTTATTTTGTTTGCTAGTTTTATTTTGTTTGTACAGAAACTTTACCGAGGCTTCGCTTACGCCGCTGCATTATTAGCTCGTTGGAGTTGTGTTTGCGGTTGCACTTGGGTTGTAGGTATAATAATGATAGCCGGTTGTCACGGTTCTTATTCTCGTCGGAGGGGCTATTGCTGCTTACACATTTGTTGCATTTTGCTTGTTCATTTCATGGCTATTGATTTTGTAAATTATTTTTTTTCTTATCATAGTCTAGAACTTCAAATGTCTTGGCAAATAATAACACTATGAACCAAAGAATGTAAAACAGTGCCGTGTTAAAATGCTGTAAAACTACCATGCTTTCTCCAGAGAAATATTTACTAGTACATTATATGCAATCAAATACGGCGTATTCAGTAAATCGAAGGGGCTCTGAGCAGACGCCGCGGCTCTTGGCTGTTGTGTTGTTGTGTCCGCAGCATCTGATTGTCGATTTCAGACCAGTTGATAGAATGTGTTTTGTACTGGCGGTGTTGACAGCGTTTTGTTTTGAATTAGAAACTGAAGCGTATGTTCTAGATCTTACCAAAGCAACTTTATCTCTGCATTTCAATGCACAGCAGTCACTCCTGCTGGCTTACTTAGCCGGGTTTATATCAGGCATCCCATTGTTTGAACAACTTATAGTGCCATGGTTGTTAGGACTGCTCAAAATAACAATACAATACAAAATGATAATCTTATCTACTTGTCTACAGTTTTACTAGTACCTACTACCATTATTATTATTATTATTATTATTATTATTATTATTATTATTATTATTATTTTATTATTATTATTATTATTATTATTATTATTATTATTATTATTATTAATATAGTAGTAATATAGTAGTAGTATTGTTATTGACAGTCTGTATTTAAATAACTCAACAATGTTGCAACTTCTATATTGTTAGAAGAAAACATTTTTAGTCAAATTGTTTTCATTTAAGTACTTTTCGCTACAAAGACTATGGTGACAGACATCTGGTAGTTTTTATTAAATATGTTTTCATGGAATATTTTCAAGGGCACCTGCTAGCACGCGCGCGCACACAAACACACACACACACACACACACACACACACACACACTGAGTTTAAATATAGCATTTTCAAGAACCAGTAACTGCAATCATATATATTTTTTAGTTGTGCGTGTGCGTGTGCGTGTGCGTGTGCGTGTGTGTGTGTGTAGTTTAAGAAATGGAAAGCTTACAAACAGATTAAACTATAGGTGCTGTATACCTGGGTGGTCGTTTGTAGTCTGTATGTTAAGTATGTATACAGTAGGTATCAGACACGCTGGAATTTGTAACCGTTAACTGTAGACTAGCTAAAACCGCCCCCTTTAGAATAATTTACACTGATTTTACCCGAGTGAGTATTTCGGTTTGTACGCAATACTATAGTGTTAGCAACATATCTGTAACTTGTGCAGATAAATATATTATCGTTTACTTAACCGCCAATCATCGCAATTACAGTAACTTATAACAGGCGCCGCTTGTGATTTCTTGAAATCGAACAAGTGACTTTCTAAGATTGATTGTAGTGTTGTGGTATCATTTGTTCTGCCTGTTTGCTGGATAATGTGTCGGCTTCAGATCAACCTATTGAGAATGGAGTGGAAATAGAACAATCAAACACATGCTTTCTAAATTACGCGAAAGCCTTGATTGCATGGAAGAATGCTCCCTTTCCAAGCCGCGAGTGGAGGAGCCACGCAGCAGCGGGGCAGCGCTGCCAAATGTAAATTGGAAGCAGCCCGTTGGTGTTATTATGATCCTTGTGTTTGTATTACTGTGTCGATTAGGCATCTTGACTAGCAATGAAAAACAGTTGAGGCTGGCATGTATGTTTTAGTGGAGAGGAATTGATACTAGTCGTCTCAGTGGGAACCGCAGCGTTGTATCCGTGATTGCATTCAGCAGCCGGAACAGACTTAGCTTCCAGTCTCGCCAGTGGATAGTAGCCAGAACCAGGACAGCGATACGGCTGCATATATACCATCAACTTTATAATGGCAATTAATTAGACGGTTGCCCTTTCAATTAGGCGACGAAAACCAGGTATAGCCCGTTAATGCATTTCATATACCAATACTGTGGGTGTCTGCATCTGCAGCGCACACTCGAAGAACAAATGTGTTAAACGCAGTTCTGAGTTTACACATGGACGATGAAATTAACAAACCACAACACAGTAATGTGTCTTTTTAACACACGTCTGTGTGGCTAAATACAGTATTGTGTAAGAAAAGCACATTATTGTTTTGTGGTTTGTTAATTTTAACACAAAATTGTGTTGTCCCTATATGAACTCAGAACTGTGTTCCATTTAACACATTTGTTCTAAGAGTGGGCAGCCCCAAACAGAGTGAACAGTATGTGCTTCAGTTCACCTGCACAGCAATATAATATAGGAGGCTGTGTGGTCCAGTGGTTAAAGAAAAGGGCTTGTAACCAGGCGGTCCCCGGTTCAAATCCCACCTCAGCCACTGACTCATTGTGTGACCCTGAGCAAGTCACTTAACCTCCTTGTGCTCCGTCTTTCGGGTGAGACATAATTATAAGTGACTCTGCAGCTGATGCATAGTTCACACACCCTGTCTCTGTAAGTCGCCTTGGATAAAGGCGTCTGCTAAATAAACAAATAATAATAATAATAATAATAATAATATAACGCTGATAAGGTAAATAATGGCCCTGTGTTGGTGGGTGCCTTTATGTGAGTAAGCGCAGTAGGTACTGACCAAGAAATCCTAAAACCCAAACTTAGGTGCAAACGTATGCGCAGTATTCACTGTTTGCATAGGCGGGTTTGATGGGTGGTAACGGGAAACTATAAAAAACGGAATACTTAATATCTAGTTTATAATAATAATAATAATACTAATAATAAAAATAATAACAAACGTTATTTGGAAATCCTAACGTAATTACATTTTCCAAATATAAATTTTAGATTTCAAATAGATATTTTATTTGATATGTTAAGAATGCATGTGTCACAGTTATAACAGGCCTATCCTTTGAACGGAACATGCTAAAGACTTAGCAATGATAAGCCTAATGTTATTTCATAGTGTTCGGACAGTTAAGCACAGATCTGGCCGCCACTTGGCTCGCGGCATCAGTTCGGCCAGGGATTCTTTATGCAAACGAATCGACATCCCTTTTTAACGTGTCACTTAACACTGATGCAATCAAATGCAGCACCCGTGACTAGATCAAAGCTAAACTACGATGTGATTTCAGTTGTATACGTCATAAAAAATAATGAAGGAAACGCTATTTGGATGGGCAATGCACCGAATTTAAATACGTTCAATTGTGGAAACGTTTTTTTCGCACATCATAACAAGGTGTCATTCATCTGCAACATGCTATAGTGCTTTTTAAAATCTTGATCTATTATTATTATTATTATTATTATTATTATTATTATTATTATTAGTAGTAGTAGTAGTAGTAGTCGTAGTAGTAGTATTCCTTGAGATAAGAATCTAAGATAATAAAACCATGATCCCAGTAGTCACTCACTTTCCTGCATATTAATATTTTATTGGTCAATCTACAGGAAGGGACCACCATTTGTTTTGACCTTGTTACAGTCTCACTAAAACGTGTATATTTCTCAGAGCATCAATTATTAAAGACGAGTCGCACAGTGACTATTATTATGACATGTGAACTCATTATTAACCAAATATAGAAAACTTGCCATTTTAAAAAGGCACGGGATGAGAAAAACAGTAACACTGTACAAACCAGCTAGAACACGTGAATAAAGTGATACAGTGTGCAGTCGCACAATGCTTATTTTTGGAGTGGATTGTTAATTATCCAACTAAAACGAATTCTCCTGTAAATACATTTCTCGGCGCCTGCTATCTGTACATTTTGTCTACGCCGGTATGTTCAATATATGGGCACTATAGAACAGCATGCCGATTGTATGATTATAGTAAGCTTGATTTGCTCAGTTATCTTTATGGGCAAATAGGTATGCTAACTCGTAAAAAACGAATCTGATAATAAAGCTGAAAGCAAACAGTGTACCTGTTTTACATAGCGACCTAATTCACCGCTCCTGGAGACAGCGAGAGTAAGAGCGAGGCTCCCTGGTTTAGCGTGTCCAGCGTGTTGTTTATTATTATTATTATTATTATTATTATTATTATTATTATTATTATTATTATTGTTGTTGTTGTTGTTGTTGTTGTTGTTGTTGTTGTCGGTATGATTTATTTTTCTTTGAAATAATCATGCTAACCCTGGTTGAAACAGATTCATTCTTAAGAGGTGGTATTTAAAAGTATTATTAATATATATATATACATAACTAAACAAACACGAATACGATTAGATATTCACTGCATTAACAAAACAAAACAAAACACACACACACACACACACACACACACACACACACACACACACACACACACACACACATAAAATATCCATAAAGTACACATTTGTATTTGAACATTGTGTCCCAACCGAACCCGCTCTGTGAGGGCTTGTCATTGTTCGCGGTAATGAATAATTTACAAAGCAAGTCAATGACCGGAGCCGTAGCACCTCCATGCCAAACAGCAAACGGACGGAAGGGGGTTGCTTGCGTACATGGCCAAATGAGAAATGAACTGCGGAGAAGTTTACTGAGGCTGCCAGAGGGCGACAAGATGTTGAGTCAATTGCTTTTAGATTAAACAAATTAAGAAGAGGGAGAGAGAGAATCCGCTGCTTACATCATTAGACACGCTTTGAGTTCAGGCAGGCAAAGCGGAATATTTGAGATGCTAATTTTCTTAACAATCTGAGCACAACACTTCATTCAGAGTCATATGTGACCAGAGTAGAAATTAAGGTGTGACTCCCTTAGACGTGTTCTTTTTTGTAAGCGGCAAGTACCTTTTTTGTGGCAATTTCATCTTCACATAGTAATGGTTTTGGCAGGAATTAAAGTGCAAAGCCATTGAATATATACAACCCCCTTATTTATACTTTCTACAGTATTACTTTGTTCTAGTTGTGTGCGCCACAGTGCGGTTACAGGACACGCATAGCAGTAGCACAGGTAAAATCAACGGACCAGGCTTTAAGTAGCTGATACCCCGGCTCCATTGATTGCTGTTTAATTTCCAAAACGGTTCCCTTGTTAGAAACAATGATACGAGTGCACAACACCGTACAGCAGCCCTGCTGGTCCTGCGCTGGGTGTTCGTTTTAGAAAAAATATTGAACTTAAAGGGATTGGTTTGTCCAGGAAATAAAGCAGGAGCGACGCCACACCAAGACGGCTGTCTGCGTGCTATCCTGCGTTGTAATGAAGAGAAGCTCTTTATTATCATATACTTTCTAAGGCCGAAGGATCAGTCTGGCCAGCGCTTTAAAGAGAACTGTGAGTTAGCATAATAATGACAGCCATGAGAGAGCTGAAGGAGAAAGTTACATTTTAAGAAAGAAAGAAAGAAAAAGACAGGGGACATTACTTCTTATAAAACCAATCAGTCTCTCATACAGAGTGTTGTCCTGGCCCAAAAGGCTGACAATATGCAAGCAGTGGCAGGCATTGTGAATCTACAGGCATACACTCCTCACCAAGGATCTACAGCCATCATCCCCACCTACAGCACACACGCACGTGCTATTATTAAGGGGTGGGGTTAACTCTTTATATTTGGTCCCCAAGTGACACTCTGTGCTATGCAAAATTCCCAGACTGAAGATTAATTAGAGAATGGGTTTCAGCTATAATGTTGTTTGCAGAGACCTTGGCAGGTGTATCTGTTGTGGTACTGTTTCAAATGTGTTCTTTCCACAGGACATTATCAGGTACTATTGCAACACCAGTAAGCTTGAAGAATAAACCTTTTTTTTGTTGTTGCTGTATAAAGCATTGTTGGGCTGTGCAGTGTGACTGTGAAGACCAGGCTGGCTCACTTTGGATACTATTCGGTTCCTTTGTTGTGAACGCACTTCTTGCAGGGCTGCACAATAAGAGCCAAGTGAAGTGTGCACGCTTTGGAGCTGCAATTTAATATCATAACACATAGACTGTACTGCATTTCTGTATTACCTGAAGTGCATCAAAACCTGCAGCTCAATATCTCCATCTTATTCGCTTACTATGAGTTCTAACTACACCTGAGTTTGTTTCTCCAGTTCAATGGACTTGCATTCTATTCACTTGTCACACCCTACTCTACGGTATGTGCTGGGCTCCCAGTGAATGTGCTTTTCTACAGCTCCCTGTCTGTGCTTGGCTATGCATTGCTTTTGAAACCTTTTACCAGGAGTGAGCTCTGTGAAACATTGTAGGTAGGGATCCTGTTTTTCATTCTGTCTTTATTTTTAGACATTTGTTTTAATTGAGCAGTTCTTTCTGGTATTGCCCTGGTATTGTTTTGAGGCATTATTATTATTATTATTATTATTATTATTATTATTATTATTATTATTATTATTATTATTATTATTATTATTTATTTCTTAGCAGACGCCCCTATCCAGGGCGACTTACAATCGTAAGCAAGAAAGCAATACTAAGTACCAACACAGATGGGATTCACAATGCACGCTGTACCCTCATTGCAACGTGCTGTAAACATACCATGGGGGTAAGTGTGCGTGAAATAAGAAATAGTCACTGGTGTTCTTTAAGTTCTATAGAATCACAACGGTATGGTTCTTTGAGGGGTTTGAGGGATTAGTTAAAACCTTAAATTAAAACCCTAGATCTTTGACCCAAAGGCTTCAGTAAACTCCATGTAAACGCCAATGCGTACAGTTAAAAAGGCATTTCAGCCTCTAAAGTGTTTTCCCCTCAAGGGAGAAAGTCTCTGCAGGTTATAGAGGCAGCTTAATTTTGCTTTGCAGTAGTCTCCAGTTTCAGAGTGAAGATGTTTGTGTGTGTGTGTGTGTGTGTGTGTTTGTATGTGTGTCTCTGTTGTCACAGAGCTGTTGCTAACCATTTGTTTTGAGTTCAGGAAGTAAACAGTCCAGTCCTTAAGGGAGTAAGAAATAAGGAAAGAAAGAAAGAAATAAAGAAAGAAAGAAAGAAAGAAAAATAAAACTTATTTGTTTCCTTGTGGGCTGCAATAATTAAAATCTGTTTAAAAAAAAGAGCTTGGAGTTCTGTGACACTGGTGATTACTAAATACTAAATAAAATGAGTGCAATTACACCACCTCACTAATCACACCCAGAAATCGAATTTCTCTCTTCTTAATGTGTGTGCTGATTAACACAGTTAATCTCGTTGAGTGTTTACAAAGTTGTTTTACTCTCTTCGGCATAATGCAACAATCAAAAAATAAATAAATAAATAAAACAAAAACAATGTGATTGATATCCATACGTCAAATTATTCCATGCCCTGTGTATGGTTCTGCTAGCACTTCCAAAGGGGTCCAAACTGACACTGTCTTGCTCACGAGTAGATTTTTTATGATGTGTTAATTTAGATGAATTCCTTACAGTGTCTTGAAGGTGTTGCCATAGTCAAGACCATAACTATTGCTTGCTGTTTATGGGTTAATAGAAACCTTGGCTTCAGTTCCAATATACTGTCTGCACTGCAAAGGAGTCGCCCAGTTTAACCCTAATCCAAAGGCTCAGCAGGAGGTATTGTGCTAAAGAAGTGTTTAACAAACTAATTAGGCTAAGCTAATATTTTGCAGTAGACACACAATATAATACAAGCACATTTTTTACTAAGTTGGGATGAAGCTGAACATTGTTCTTGGTGTGTATTCTACTTCATGAGAAGAATAGCAGGCATTGACTACATGGGAAGTCTCTTTGCCAAGCCCAGTCTTTTTTTTTTTTAAAGTTACTCATTCTTAGCTCGGCAGGAATTCCTTTCCTGCTTCAAGTGCTGCAGGACTGTTCTTAAAGAGAGCCCCCCCCCCCCCACCCCCTCCTCTTTTCCCAATACGAGGAGACTGACAGCATCTTTAAACAGCAGCTTGGAAAAGCAATAACCCCTCCTCTAATCCTCATGTCTGGCGTACTTTCTTTTGAAGGAATTCCGCAAGCAAAGTGAAAGGCTGGAGGATTTCTTTTCAGCGGAGGGTTTGCGTTTTGTGTCGCTTCTAATGCCTTCTCCGAGAGACAAACATCCCAGCATCTGGCTTCTGATGAGACAGTGCAAATGTATGCGGCTCTATAGGCAAGGTGTAACAGAGGCTCCCTGTTTGTTTGCACAGAGTATGTGTTTATTTAAAGCATAGCTCCTCAAAAGTTTTTTGGGCATGCGCACGCACGTGTAGTATTTGTTATAAGTTCAAAGACACAGTTATTTCTCTCTTCCTTAACCCTTTGGAATAAGGTGCACGAAACAGAGTTTACTGACAGGTTGGATCTGGTCATCCAAATGGTCAGTTTCCTCGTGATACGTGAGTCACTCTCAAATGTATTTTAAGAAGAAGCCGTTTGAACAGCCTCTCAATTCCTTGTGTATCTTCAGGGGTCAGGCTTCTTGTCCAGTTCGTGTTGCTTCTGTTCAATGTGTGGTCATCCATTAAACACTTGACAGTGCTGGATTTAGACACACTTAGACTGAGACTCTTAAATGAAATGATAGCAAGGAGAGCAATGCATGTACCTATGGCACATAGTTATAGAAATGATCTTAATCAATATGCCGCTTGCTTAAATCTATAGAGAAGATGTGCTGTTCTCCACCCTCACAGCGTGTTGCTGTGTGTTACTTTTTGGTTTGTTTGTCCTGGAACAGATTGTCTCTGTGTTGTATCTGCAGTATTTGAGTCATTTGCAACCCAACACCACCTGCCCCAGGCTCTCGGTAAAAACGAGGCATTATGTGTGTTTGCTTTTTGTTTGTTCTAATCCGAAAGAAACAAGCAAACTAAATAAGTAACACACGTATCCAGCTGGAGGTTGCAGAGAAGCAGCCTAATTGGATCGAAGTGTTGGCATCGTTTCTACAAGGGATTGGATTGGGTTTGTCCTTAATTACAATTCATTGGAAGGGTTTGCAGCCCTGTTCGTCAGTCAGCTTCTCGTTTTAAACAGAGGGATGTTTCTTCTTGTGAGTTTGTTTGATGCAAATGCCTTGCTCTTACAGAAGAATGCAGGCACCTGTTAGGAATGTATTCCTCTTATAGTCTCTGTGCCTTTAATTGGTCTATGTGGGTGTTGTTTTGTACATTTTTAGACTTTTGCTTTTCATCCTTGTATTTTGTTGCTTTTGATGAACTTGTTTTCACCCCTCTGTTTCATGACTTACAAAAAGGCTTAGAGAATGAGCCCTGGTGTGTTTAATTGAATTATCTTTTTTCATTTAATTCTATAAACTTGATTTACAGCTGTGATGCGTAAAAATGTATTCAAACAGTTTTGTTTCATAACAGAACATCTCCCAAACTAAGCCATACTAGAATGAATCATCTCACATAATCAAGGGAATACTACCACTACTACTACTACTACTACTAATAAGTGTCACTAGAAATTCAGCAACATTAGTTATTGCCATTTTTACATAGGGAGAGACTTGAACATTATAGCACACATCTAGCTTTCAAATGATCTCATTTGATTAAATGTGCATCCTCTAATATTGCCTTCTCTATATACATCCCTTTGTATTTCTCGGTTCCTTTGTATTAATAATGCATTCCTTCCAACCTCTTCTCCCTCCCTTCTATTAACCCTCCAGCACCACTCCCCCCCCCCTCCCGGTCCTGCTATCTCACAGAACTGCCAGCCAAGGCCACTTCCCTACAGCAGGGGTCCTGATTATTTTTTATCAGCTTCAGGGATCTAGCATGTGTGATATCAATACATGTGTGATATCAATACATTTTTAAACTGGCTTCCTCTGGGGACCCATCACACTGAACCCCAGGATGGGAAACTCAGACCTTTCCATTCCCGTAGATCAGCGGGTAGCGTTCTCTGAGCCTTAAATACAATGGAGAAAAGTTTGTGAAACAGCTGCTCTAATCAATAATAATAATAATAATAATAATAATAATAATAATAATAATAATAATAATAAATTCTCATAGAGTATATATATATATATGGAAAATATATATCTAAAATGTAAACTTTCCATTACATATAGTGGATGTGGTCTGTTTCATCGTATTTATTTGTTTCTGCACTGCCATTAATAAAATAATAATATAAAGTGTGACATTGCTAGCACCAGGTTAACAATACCTCAGTGTTCTGCTAATGTGCAACACTAATTATACTGCTAGTCTACATAGGTAGTAATTTCACAAATGCATAAAGGATATGCTTGCTAGTGATGGCTAGTTTAATGGTTTTCTCTAGCAGGTTCAAATCTGGTTTCGGCCAAATGTGGTTCTTCAGGTTTTTGTTTTTTGCAGCTCACAATGGGAAGCAGAAAGGAAGGGCTGCATTCTCAAAGCTATTTACTCCAAATCGTTGTTAGCACAATTTCTTTATTTCAGGAAGTTGAAACGCACCCAATGCAAAAAATGACGGATTGGCAGGAGCACGTTTCGGAGGACAGGTGTTCCAGCCTCCGTTTCCCAAGTCAGCAGGGGGTTGCAGCGGTGAACCGGGATACAAATAACAATTGGTCATTCCACACTGGGGAGAAAACCAGGGTAAAAAAACTTTGGAGACGACTGAATTTGAAAACAAACAAACAAACAAAAAAGCCTATACGCAAATTACGCTACAGCGTAGAACCCTCAGCAGAATTGGGGCCCACGCGAGGTCGAAGTTTTTAGGCCTTTTTACAAAAACTGCATGTGGGTAGCCAGGCCCACACACACAGGAAGAGAGGTGCACAGAAACTTGCTTTAGGTTAATTTTTTTTATTTAATGACGGCTAGACATTTCTTAATTACAGCATACCTGGTCTGAGTCTGTCACGCAAGCAGCTTCATGCTAATGTACAATACCAAACGCTCCACGCCCTCTACCTCCTGGGAGCGATCCGTCCCTAGTCCTACGTCAGAGGCGTCAGTCTGTGCAGGATAAAATGTATGAATCACGCTAAATTTACGCATTCATTTATTTCAGTTTTAGGGCCAAAAACCTGTCCCTTCTGAAATGTGCACAGTATGGCTCTTTACATTTTAGAAACTTTCCTTTTTAATTGAGGGGTTTGAATTTTTAGAAAAAAAGGCAGGTAAAGGTAAACATGTATAATGCGTGTGGAAATAGTGAAATTAGCCTAATACCACGATTTTTTCCAATATTCTTAAGAAATAAAAATACATTATTTCATGATTATTTGTATTTCATACAAAAAAAAATCACATTAACTAAACTGTACAGCTCTGTGTTTGCCTGCGTGTAACATTCGCCATCCACATAGTGCTGTGCAGTGATGTGACTACAGTATATGCAATCTAGATGGGAAATTAAAATACTGCAAACAGTAAAGAAGAAAATGGATGTCTTTAAAAATGTGTCTGCAGCAGATTGCGTAAAGCAGTATCCAGCAGGAGTTTTACACAGTGATGGAGGTAAGCTCTTCTGTACGTCCTGCAACGTTACTGTAGATCACTATCGAAACTCGTCTGTTGACAGGCATTTAGATTCAAGTATTCACCGAAAGAAAAAGGCGGAAATCCAGAGCTGTACCGCGACTGCTTTACTTGCGAAGAAACAAAAAACGGTGACTTCCATCTTCCAAAAGTCCACTGAAAACCGTGAAGCATGAAACACATTACATTTTGACCTGACAGAGGCGTTTGTTTGCACAGATATCCTTCTTGAAAAACTGGACAACCAAAAGTTACTTAAATTCTTCAGACTGAGTGTAGCAAATGGTGGAGTGATTCCTTCATCAGCCTGGCTGAGACGTGAATACTTACCTAAAGCTGCCGAGTATCACAAGCAGGAGATTATGGAATTGGTAAAACAGTCTGGTTGCTTGTCAGCGGTCACTGACGAGTTGATTGATGCCCAAGATCAGTATGTGTTACACTTTGTATTTGTTTTGCAAGGCGTGAATGGTTGTAGAACTGTAAGCTGCCCATGCAGACACACTTTACCTACAGGCTGTTAATTACAACACCGTTTCACAAGCTATTGTGCATAGGGCCCCCAAAATATGGGTTAGCGTAGGGCCCCCTCGTCCTTCAGTCCGGCCCTGTCTAGCCCAATGTGTTTTATGACATTAGTTTAACGCTCGTTGCCAGATTGGGTCCTAGATTGTGTTTATTTGTGAATTCGGTACACCTGCTGCAGTAAGTTAGCTTGCTCAGATGTGATGTGAACATTCTTGGAAACACAATATAACTGTGTTGATTTTGCATTGAAGTACTGCTGCCTGAAACTGGAAGAATAGACTAACAATGGAACGGCACAATTCTATAGAGTGAGCCCTGGCTGAACAGACTGTGCTTCATTGAAATGAGCAGACAGGACGGATTCTACAACACAGGAGCAGCTGCTCGGTGTCGCCGCGTTCCCCAATCTGATTGACAAGAGCAATTTAATAACAGAGTGAAATCCAGAGTTTAGAATAATATACATAGCTGTTACTGTTTGGTGCTTTCAACAGCTTTCCTGTATTATAAAAAGAATGGATTGCAGTAACTGAGAAGAGACAGGCTGCTTTACACACAGGTGCAGACACTGTACCATTTAAGGAATTCATTACGAGATAATTGCAGGATTGTTAATCCATATTACCAAAGAATAGTGGAAAATGAGATGAAACATTTGCAAAAGTAATCTAAACAAATCTATGTGTAGTGGCTGAATGGTGATCAGTTTGTAAGTATTGTTCTGGGTTTGTTGTGTACCCACAGTGCTTCTCTATGTTCCACTCTGGAATATCCCATATAGACTATACAGGGAAAGTAAAAACACAGAACCACCTGCCATAGCCTCAACACAGCACTGATGGATAAAGGGTTCATTTTGCTGGTGTACCCCGACGAACCCTAGAAGGTTATAAGACTGGTAAAGCGGACTCATTCACTGAAGACATTGCAGAAAGGTTGATATGATTTATCATACATTTAATACCCGGTGCTTGAACATCAATTGTGAAAATGGAAATGTGTTATTTCTTTTTTAAATTGTAATGTGTGCGGATTATGAATGAGATGAGCGGTACTGTTTTAAAACACGATTCCTTCTCCGTAGACATACTGTAGGCAGTTATCGGGGAGGGAAGGATGTAGCTGTCCCTTTTCATTTACTTTACCCGTGCACGCAGTAAAGAAAAAACAAATAAAGCATAATATTAACAATAGACTGAAAACTGCTTAATAGAATCAGTGGTTACTGTAATCCCTTTTAGATTAGGAGTTTTTAAGAAAAACTTATCACTTTAAGTGATCAAAATAAAGTTTTCTTTACCTTCTAAAAATGTTCTGCTCTAAATGTCCCTTGCCTATGTTGTCTGCTGTAACTAATGCCATCCAGGTTTCATTACCAGTACGGCTGGTCTGTTTTTTCCACCGTGGCTGCTGATATGGTCTGAGACACACAGAGGTCACCTGACCCCTGTAACTGGGGTGTTCCTGACTCGGCTCTAACCCATCAGGCCTTCGTACGTCCAGCTGTTCACTTCTGTTACCTGCAACCGCTATAATCCAAACTGATATGTGCACAGGTATTCGGGGTAGGCAATATGAATAATATGCTGATTGAATTCGAGTTGCACTGAGGATCGTAGTACAACCACAGCGCAATCTGCCGCTCCCCTGTGGATACATGATTGTGTCACCTTGAGATTCAGCTGACCTTTAACCATGCTGTCCCTGTTTTTCAAAAGTTTACTTTTACTACAGTAAAAGCACAGCAAAGAAAAGTAAAGTCCAGCAAAAGCATGGTAAAAATAATATGATAAACCATGGCTCTTACTCAGACCTTAAACCTGCACCCAGCTTCGAACAGGCCTCCTAGTGTAAACTAATGGAATTACAAGACAGATGTGCTTTGAACATGCACTGACTAGAGCCCCTTTCACACTGGCACTCCTACCTGGGTCCCGACCCAGGTTCTGGCTACCCGGGTCACAATCCCACGTAGTGTGAAACCACGTACCTGGGTCGTACCCGCGTCACAATCCCGCGTAGTGTGAAACCACGTACCTGGGTCGTACCCGGGTCACAATCCCGCGTAGTGTGAAACCACGTACCTGGGTCGTACCCGCGTCACAATCCCGCGTAGTGTGAAACCACGTACCTGGGTCACACCCGGGTTGACCTCATGATGTAGGTCAACACGCTTTGACCAGGGTTGAGCGAGGCAAAATGCACGACGGCTGTTTATAAGCCAACGAAATAACAAAGCCACGCCTGCGTGAAGGTTTCACTTCCACAAGGAACATTTCTGTTTATTCTGTTTAGCCATGTTTGTGTTGATTGAGATACACCATGAGCCAGATTGCAGCACGGATAAAGAAACATTTGCTCTAATCAACATGTGGGCTGACAGTTCAATCCAGAGAAGCTTGGTTGGAAGCGTCTGTAACAAGCTGCTTCCAGGGTATTGATACACGCATCGTGCACTTGCGTCTGTCACCCAGGACAACCCTGCTTTATCAAAAAGTAGTGTGCAATCACGTAGCCTACCCGCTTGATACCAGGTCCTGACCCGGGTAGGTTCCGACCCGGGTAAAGCCAGTGTGAAAGGGACTTATGATTGGACAGAAATAAAAAGCCTTCATTCCAGGGAGCTGTCGTTCCATTTTTAATTTTTGTGTTTTTTATTCCGCAACCAAGGCTGGGACCAAATCAAAACTTTGACAACCCGCTAATCGAACTTAACAAAACTGTATTTAATAGCGTTTTCTTTTTATGAGTAGAAGAAATAAGATACTTACAAAAAAAAAAAAAAAGAAAACGCTATTAAATACAGTTTTGTTAAGTTCGATTAGCGGGTTGTCAAAGTTTTGATTTGGTCCGGGCCCAAGTATGACACCCACAGGAATAAAACAAATCAGTAAATAAAATAAAAACATTTTGTTTTTGTAACTTTAATAGCAAAACCAGGCAGAGTAATTCCTCTTACAAAGTAACGTAAATGAGATATTAGTGGTGCAGCATTTTTTTTAAATAGCCGTTTATGTAATAAATGATTGTACAATAAGAAATGGCAGCAGGGAAGGGCTGTTTGTGAGAGAGAGTGAGTGTGCGTGTGTGTGTGTGTGTGTGTGTGTGTGTGTTGCTGTCTGTTTGCACTTGTTCACCTTGCATCCAAGCAGAAATAACAAAGCTCTTTTCCCTGGCTTGGAGAAGAAGGAGAAGGCAATCGACCTTGGCTTGCAGTCATTTTCACACCAGCTTGGAGCTAAAGCTTCCGCTGAGGAGATGGGGAGGAAAGCAGTTGCAATGTCTGTGTACCGCAGCAGATACACAGATAGAATTCTTTTTGTATTTTAGTTTGTTGAAGAGCTGCTTTCTTTATCAAGGTCTCAGTTTATTGAGTTCTCTACACAACACATGTGTAGGGTATGTTTATTTGTGTATATGCATCCATAAATATTTATTGTAGACACAAACATACATACATACATGCATACATACTAACATACATACAGTATGCAGAAACAGAACAGATAATATTCTAAGGTAAAGCTGTAAGAAAGTGTACTTTGCTTTGTAGTTTAGGGTTTGACACTCAATCTCGCTGTACCAGCCAGCGCTCTCCACGCTGTCTGTTGGTTGAAACGCTTTGCCCAGACCGGCGGCTGAAAGAGATAAATAGAAAGTGCCACCTTGCCTCATCTTCATTTTTTTTTTTTTTTTTTCTTTTGATGCCAGGGAAATCTACGAGTGTTACTTTTTATAGCGCACCAACAGAGACGTATTTTTCTCCCTCTTTCTTTTTTTTCTTCTGTTTTTGACTTTCTGCAGAAGCAGCATCCCCTTTGGCAAGGTGAGGTAGTGCTGATTCAAAAGGTACAGCTGGAAGCGGGGGAAAAAACTGTCACTAATTTTAGAATTAGTAGCTGGAGGCTGCGGGTTGGGGTTAGAAAAGAATAGGCACCTTGTGAGTCTCGGGGGGGGGGGGGGGGGGGAGTCTAATGCAGCCAGTACATTAGAGGGCACCACCGGCTATTAATCATGCTCAGGTCTTGGGAATTCATTTCTTACTGCTTGCAGAAACATACAGTTGGGAACGAGTTTAGATGGAATCTGTGTTGCGCAGTCCTATTGGTTGCCGTGTGTTCCGAGTTGCTTTTTTCTTAGGTCTTGTTCTTACACTCTCTGGCTTGTTGGCTTGCTCAGGTTCTCAGTTACCGGGGCGGTGTTTAGACAGGCAGGGGGTTTAGACAGGCAGGGGGTTGATAACTTCAATTTGAGCTGACACACACAGTACACCTTTCTTTTATGAATGCACTGTTGTCTGTTTGACGTGCTGTTGCATCCAATTGTATTAACAGTGCCTCCAGGCGAGATTGCTTGTGCCACTGTTTGTTATGGCTTTCCATTGAAAATAAAGTACTGTAATCCCTTTGGGAGGCAGAGCTGCCGCCTTGAAAGAAAATACCTCCCATAAAGGCGGCCAGGGCCATGGGTGGGGGGTAAAACAACAAAAACAATGTTGCAGTCAGTGTTGGACGGGCTGCGTCGATTGCACCTCCAGTAATGGTCACCTCGTCATTCATGTTTACCATGCAGCGCGACGCATGTGTGATAGAACACGGTAAGCACTTATCTGGCCTTCCTGTCACTTCAGCTGTGACGGAGCACCCACTGCTGTCAGGAACTGTGCCTGGTACCTACAGTAGCCAGCCTGTTCTCCTTCAGTATTGGAGGTAGTCTTAATTAGCATGTTAATTTACAGCTATTCCAGTACCTTGGTACCATGTCGGTGTCTGTGTGCTACTGCATCAGTGGCCTCTTCTTTATAATATTTCTGCCTGCTCTTGGTTCTGGAGCAAACCACTGGTATTACAATGGTGTCGTGTAACGGGCAGTGTTGTGTGATACACTGCTGTTACGGATGCTGTCCTGTTCCCTGTCGGTGAGATGAGATGATCTTTAAAGGTTTGACTGCTGTCCTGTGCCTGTTGCTTTGCATTATTCTGCATTGTTGCTTGTTGTTCCTGGGGGATTTTTTTGTAGCATGGTTGATTGCAGACCAGCTTCACGTTGAGGCAAGGCCAGTCCCTCAGCCAAAAGCTTATCCATTTAGCTTCCATTATCCTGCCTCTTCAGTTCCAGTGGCTGGGATTATTTTAATTGCTTGAGATTCAGAAGTGATAGGTGCTAACCTGTGCAGCTGCCAGGTCCAATTACTTTAATAGGAGTTCCCTCAGGATGCCCTGTGGGTCTGAGCTGGGCTGGTATTTGACCCCAAAACAGACACTTTTTTTATTAGGCCAAGAGGCAAAAAAAGCTTCTATTTTGTAAAATTGTTTAACTACCGTCTGTTTTGGATTGTTCTGGATACATATTTAAGTGAAGACACTTGTCAATGTGACTGGTCTCCTGTAGATTCCCATATCTTGATTTGGGATAACATTCACTGATGGTTATCCTAGAATCATATTGTCCACCTCCCGTTGCCGTCGACAAAAGTCGTCCGTTTGACCAGGCCTTAAAGGGAACACTCTCAGGAGCACTGCAGACCGTGCACGATTCATGCAGGCGTTATTCAGGGTAGACAGGGAGCCAGTCTTCTTACCCACCCAGAAGGGACATGCACGGCTTCAGATCTGGAAAACGAATCGGGGAAATCTGGCTTTGACACTTTGTAATGAAAGCAATTTCCTTTAACAGCTTTGTCATTCCATACGGCACCTTTGATTCATCTCTCTCTGTTATTTTGTTTTACAGCATCTGCGGTCATGGGGATTTTTCATCAACTGCAAATTATATTTGTTTCCTTCTGCTTTTCCCCGCTGAATTATCCATGCACCTACAGCGGCAGGTCTCGAAGGGGGGCTAAATATTAATGCAGTGTCATGAAGTCTATAAGACCCAGCTCTGCTTCGGCGGCTCTGGGAGTGGAGCGGCATAATTAATCTTAATAATCATGCTTAAGAATGTGTAATCAGAACTAAACACCTGGTCTTCTGGTCCTGAGACAGAACTAAGAGGAGAGATCTCATCTAATCATTTGGTGATATGGTGGGGGGTGAGGGGTGAGTTGTCTGTGTGTACAAGTGATTGAAACTCCAAGGCCAACAGTAAGGGTGTTTTTTCCGAACATAAACCTTCTTATTGGTCATATGTGACTTTAAAGACTCAATCATAAGATCTTCAGTTATACACGTTTTCTCCATCATAGTTTTATTGTATTACTTGTAATTGTATTGGCAGGGGGCCATGTAAAGCTACTGCAAGTATTCAAGTATTTAGCATTCAATTAGCCACGGGAGGAGGAGATGCAAGCTTAATATACAGCTGTGGACTAAAGTTCTGCATCACCTAGAATTTAATAATTTAAAAAAAAACAAAAAAAACTTTATGATCATCATTTAGATCTGTTATTTAACATCATATAATCAAAGAAACTACAAAATGATATCGCAAAAGTGAATTGCAAGTTATTTTTGTTAATACTATTTCAATAGTAGTACAGTATTTCATGCTGGATGTAAAAATGTTACATTTTTCAATTTTTGTCAGTTTTTCATAAAGTATATGAAAACTATAAAGCGGTGTGTAATTCAATATGCTAACGTAACAATATTCAGCAGCTTTCATGTGATGCAAAACTTTTGGCCACAGCTGTAGAATCAAAAGCTGGTGCTATTAAGATCCATCACTGTTTAGATAATTAAAATAGACCCTTATTGTCGTGCAATGTGAAATATATATGTGTGTGTGTGTGTGTGTGTGTGTGTGTGTGTGTGTGTGTGTGCGTGTGTGTGTATTAGTCAGAGCAGGAGCTGCATTGCATGTATTCAGCTCGTACAAGCTGTGCCTTGTGATGAGGCCAAGTGCTTCTCTGCTTTGCCAGCCTTCCAAATCCTGCATTGTGTTTCAAGGACCAAGGCTGGGATTGGTCCACAAACCTCCTTGCCCTTGCGTGGTGAAGAGGCCTCTTCGTTGAGCACCTTAAGTGACCAAGCTGTCCCCTGGTAGCGCGGTCTTGAGATCCAATTCTTAGTTACGTACCTCTCCTATCTGCCTTCCCATGGAAAGGTCTCCGGCTTTCCTCTAACATCTGTGACTGAAGCGCCTAAACCGGCTCCAGAATATTCCTGGCTAATAAAGAGGAGCGACGACTGTGTAATAACTGCTCATTCTGGCTCCATCTGCCGCTGCATTTCCATAATTAACTTAATTAGAACAACAAATACGGCAACAACTCTTTCTAATCGTGCTCCTCTGATTCACCGGCTAGCTGTTAGGCTGGGCTGGTAGGAAAGAGCACAATAGCATCAGGGCTAACCTGAAGACAGAGGTGTCACAGGACAGCTGACTGTCCGCCCAGGAACTGGTGGTTTGGGTAGTACTGTTAGTGGGCCTCATCAGACCAATTCACACAGCCATAACCACAACGGTACGGAACCGTTGAATAATGATTTGATACAATAAGATTTGTATAGCATGAACAAAATAACACTCCCATCAGATTCAAACAACATCTAAAACTTTTTTTTTTTTATAGCAGAGAAAAAGTCTTTACAATAAAGAATAACCCAGCAACTGCATGCATTTTGAGGGGCTTGTGGAGAATGTTGTGCAATGTGTCAATCTTGAAGCCAGTTTGGTTATAAATATAAAAATAGGAGAACTGGTGTAAATGTCATTTTATACTGACACATAGTGGGATGTTTCTAAAATTTATCTGTTTGTAACAGGACCTGCTTTTGTTGCTGTGTGGCTGCTCATCCGAAACTCATTGGGACGGTGCCCGATTCTCCCTCGCACAAAGTGCTTCCACAGGGATCGTTTAGTGCCTTGTTTCGTGCCAGCAGACTCTGCTGATACTGCAGCAGTACACTTCAATGCTACAGCACCTGGAGTGTGCAATGTGAGTTCACTGATGCAGCTCCCACACGCTCTGAGCTGAGCCCTGGCAGTGGCACGGGGAGCTCTTCATATCTGAATCAGAGGCAGCTTCTAATGAGAATGCACCTCCGGTTTGGATTTAGTTGCTTGTTTATTTGCAAATACCCCCCACCCCCCGTTAAATGTGGCAATGGCGTGTGCAGCTGTATATTCGGTCCCCTCTCAAACTGATTTGCTACAGAACCTGTCCATTCATTATGACAGACAGGTGTAAGAGACCTATGTATGCCATTCACATGCCTTGTTTTATTGAAGTATGAAGTAACACTTTAGTTTATGTATCTGTTATAAGTGATTTGAAACAATCTATTAACATGTTATTAATTATGCTATTAACAATTATAGAATATGTTACAATACAACTATCATTATACACTTTTGCTATTGGCTTTTTTTGTGCTTTTGTTATCAGTTATAATGGATATAGTCTGTCTACCTGTCTTCAGTTCTGTTTGTTTTTCTATGTCTGTCTGTCTGTCTGTCTCTATATGTCTGTCTCCCCAATTGTATGGGGATGCTTTGCTTTTGCAATGCAGTTATTATACACTTTTGCTATTGTTTATTATCACTTATAACAGATACCTAAACTAAAGTGTTGTTTTTGATTCAATCCAGTGCCTCATTATCGTATCATCGAAAGCCTTGAGGACTAGCTTACACACCATCTGTGATGTCAGAGAGGTTTAAATATTGATAGGCTGTTTACAAAACTGAAAGGCTCCTCCCAGCCACTCTTTTACAGTACATTACTAATGTACAATACTGACTAGGCTCATTTCCCATTGGGTACTGCTTCCCAGTGACAAGATTACCTCATTGACTGTGAAGTCAGAACCCAGGTCCATCCTGGTCCTGAATGCTTTGATCACAAGCCACAATGCTGTCAACTAATTAGTATGACAGTCTTGTAGTTTACAAACAGAATGCTATACATGTTAAGAGTTGCTGTTTATTTGAAGAAAAAACATTATTTTTATGGAATCGTTTTAATTTTCATTTGACAAAAGTTGAAATCATAAGCAAGCAGAAAGAAGTCACGGTAATGGAAAACATTAACAGGGCATTTTATGTCTAAAATAGAGTGTGAGACTTGCTTATCGAAACACAATAAGCTTTTTTCTGTTACAAAGATAAGATAAAGCAGAAATAGCTCTATTTTGTAACATTTTCATTCCCTTACTAGAGCACCCTTTTACAAAAGATGTAGACATGTTGTTAGAATCTTGTGAGGACACCCGTTATTGGCATTATTATTATTATTATTATTATTATTATTATTATTATTATTATTATTATTATTATTATTATTATTATTATTATTATTATTATTTATTTCTTAGCAGACACCCTTATCCAGGGCGACTTACAATCGTAAGCAAAGCATTGAAACATTATTCAAATTAGACCGTTTATTTTCTGTACATTTCTGGATCTAGCGGGTAGATCTACCAGCAGAAGGGATTAGTTAATAAGAGAAGAAAACTGCAACTTTGAAACTTTGCTCTAACTAATTGAATTAGCCTCTGATCAAAGAAGACAATTAAGATTTGTGTTTCTAGATGGGAGGCGAGACGGGCCTAATTTGCTTCACAACCCATCTGCATGACGAGCGGGCTCATTAAGGGAGAGAAGAACAATATGGTCTTATAGATTGGCCAGATTGTTTGTCAGTCCTTTGCCGGGTGCACAATTCTCCCGGAAGCAGGCACAGACTGCCTTCTCCAATCGTTTTATTATTCTCCCTTCAATACTGTAAAACAAACCGATCAGGTAAGGATTCCTGATTTGTTTTTATTTGCGTTGATTTATTCAGAAAAAAAAAAAAAACGATTCTGTCTGACCCTTAAACAGAATCCAAAGTCTTCCTAAACATTCATTTGAAGCACACCTCCTTTTCCAATTAGTTTGAATTTCCGGTCAACATAATGCATTCCTTTAGTATAGTAGCACATTTCCTTTTTCCAGCAGAGCTTGTGGTGGTCCATGAATTAACCCTAGGGCTCCTTGACTGTTTCTGCTTTGGAACGCTGTTATACCTAACCCTGGAAATTAATTCATGCTACTGTAGCAACACAAGTAGAAATTGACATTGCTTATTCTTAAGTGCAGTAGCTACCTTTTATAGTACCTGTTCCAATACGGGGGCTAGCCCACTACCCCTGACCCCCACCCCCCTTCCACTGCTCCCCTCCAAGAAGCCTACTAACCTCCCCGTCCTAATCTTTGTTCATGGGGGGAAACGCTGAACTTACAGCAATGGCATTGTAGATACTGCACTTTGTTTCTTGCACAGGTAGATTTATAGATGTATGGTTAAATAGGGTGTATCTTTTGCCTTTCTTATATATCAGCTACGGATGTACACAGTATATTGTGTGTATTTTGTGTACATCAGCTATGCGCTGTGCATTCACACGACTGGGCAAGGGATTCATGTGTTAAATGAATCTGTTCCACTCAGGGTGGGATACAATCTATCAGTTTCAGCCAAGGTAATCCCTGGCTGACGTGACGAGCTGGTATCATGTATTGTACCAGTGTTCTCCTGCACAGCACAGATTACCTGTCTCCCACTGTTAATTATCAAGGCAGGTTTAACGTCTGGCACAATTACTGAAATGTTTTCAATGGGACTGCTAATCGCGATAAGAAGAAATCACTAGGCTACCACCTAAAACTCATTTTGTTTTATTATTAAGAATTGTAAAAACTATCCAGGTTTACTTATGTAGCTATAATTTTTTTTACCCAGTTAAAGTTTCTGATTGCTGATTTGAAGGGCAGTGGGGGTAGAATTGTCCAGGGAAATTAGCAATTGTAAACTCAAATGAATTCAAATTTGAGTAGCTCATACATTTCATTGCATCTGTCAATTAAAACAAATTCATATAAACCACAAATTCATAATGAATTCCTGAATTCCAATGGGGCAAGATAGAGAACACTTGTATTGTGATGGCATTCCGCTGGCATTCCTCTGTTAGCAGTGTACTGTATGGCATGGTAAAAGCATAGTTCTATAAATGCACAATGATAGCATGGTAAGACACAGGCACACATGGTAAATCACAGTTACTGATGTTAAAACCTTGTGAATGTCATTCTAAAGCACAGGGAACGCATTCTAATAACCTGGGAAAGGGTTACCAGAGTAAAGTTTCATTTGGGTCTTGTTGGTTTCCAGTCATTATTCTTTACAGACTATATCTGGGACGGTATATCTCCTCAGCAGAACACTGCAGTATAAGAAAGAATACAAAAGCCTGGACTGCAGAGAGGTGTCAGCTGATTAACACCACAGGGGCCTGCTTAGCATGAGTGAGCGTTTGCAAGCGTAATTTCTACATGAAAGATCTGGCATGACATGATTCCTAACACGTTTCTTAAAGTCCCTAATGTGGAAGTGACTTATTGCAAATGAGAGAGAGAGAGAGAGAGAGAGAGAGAGAGAGAGAGAGAGAGAAAGGTGGGGGGGGGGCTGCCTGCCTGCCACTGCCTGCCTTCCTCCCTGCCTCTTGTGCCCTTTTTTATTTTCTTCAGCCTGAATGAAATCTCATGTTCATCCTCTGAGATAATACCATCAGTGATAGACACTGAATAGACTAAAGATATGCAGCGGGGCACCTCGTTTTTTTCTTTTTTATTGCAGTTATTCATTAATTGAAATTGCATGCTGTCGGATCATAAGTGGCAGTGGAAAGCTGATACTTGACAAGCTGGTAATTGTGTAACTGCCAAGCCGTCCCCATGCAGTAAGAGATTGCCAGCTTCCTTTCACCCCACGCCCCCGCCCCCCTCCCCCTGAGCGTACCTGTGCATCCTAAAAAAGCACACACCAGGCACGGCTTCTACCTGACCTGGAAGGGTTGGGTTAAAATATTAATCAGCTAAAATCCTGGTCGGACCAATACAGTACGTAAAGTCTTGCTGCTGCTCCTAAGCTTGTGGCACACCAGAGTAATATCATTAGTTCATGCGATTACAGGGAAAATGATTTGGTACTCGCTGCACCCACAGACTGGGTCCATCATTTCAGACCTGTCTGGGTGCTCAGGTGTTTAGTTATTAAAATTGTAATATCCTCCGTAATAAAACGCTGACTTCTGGTAGCGGAGGGCAGTTTCGGCAGCTTGTCTCTCTGCCTGCATGTTCTTTCATTTTCAATGGTATAATGTTCATGTGTTCTATGCTCCTATATACATTTAAATTGTTTGCAGCCAGGCAAAAGCAAGAGGGTGCAACACTTCTGTTTAACTATGATCATGGTAATCTTGATCTTTTCAAGCAACCACGTATCTGATTCACTACTCTTATTAAGCAAACAGGCTCTGCAATTGGATTGGATTTATTTTTAATCTGGTTACACACAACACCACTGCTGTTTGATTACTTCTGTGGTCTAACTGTCAGACACCAGCTGAGGCATCCCCTGTCCTGATAAATAATCAATACAATATGTAAGGACAACAGAGAGGGGAGGTGTAAGGTCCTTAAACTGCTAAAAACAGCAGTGGAACTGAGTGCAGACGTTAGTATATCCTAGCTGAAGTGATCACGTCTTGAAATGTGATGTTGCCATGAGACTGAAAAGTCCCCTGGTCAGAGATGGGGTAGTTTCTCAATTATCATGCTACGTAAGACTGTATTACAAAGCATAATTTCGGGCTGCTTGCGTCTCTCTGAATTCTCGCATGAAACTGGAAGTGGTTAAGCGCACATAACGAACGGTTGTGCAGAACGTATTTTACGGACTACGTTCTCTTGTAAATCACACGCAGGTTGGTTCTGTGTGGCTGCCTTCTCCTTTTCCCCCGCATTTCATCACGACTGTCCTGTTGTGTCACAAATAGGACTGCTGGGCATTAGCCTTGAATTTGTCATTTCACATAATTTTGTCAGCAGAAGATTATCTATTGTAACGGCACCTTAGTCTTCCACAGGAGGCTGCTGGGAGACAGAAAGAGGTTTGAATCTTTTGCTGATAAATATACTGGAGTACTATGGAGATACACTAAATGGTTTGTACTTTAAGGTCAGCTAACATATGATATGCAATTTAAAATTGAATTGTGTTATACCCAAAACCACGGTCAAACAAAGTCTCTTTCATGGTCCCATTTATCATAAAAAAACACTTTTGGCAAATAAATGAATGAATAAATAAATGATGTTCTGGTAACTGCTGCATTTTCAGCTCGTTTGTGGAAACAGGATCACCATAACAAGGACTTACCTGCCAGGACAGAATAATATACATTTAAATAAAAAATAAACCTAACGATGAACCTTCTTTGTCAGCCTGGTATTTTAATTAAACCCAGAACAGGAGCTGAGTGAGTGTGTGTGTGTGTGCGTGCGTGCGTGTGTGTGTGTGTGTGTGCATGCGTGCGTGCGTGCGTGTGCGCGTGTGTGAGTGTGGAATGGCAGTGGAAGGAAACATGCATAATAATCAAGAAGTAATGAAAGTTTTTTTCCAAACGGCAGCATCTTGGGTGTTCGCTGTGGTGCATCACATATTTAGACCCCACCACTAGGTCATAGCGGATTGGGAATTTAATAGGGACGAGGCCTGAATGCCAAATGCTCTCTTTAAATATTTAGTCACGCTGGCTGCTTTCGGATTGCAAACTCTTACAATTCCCCATAAAATCCACTGAACTCGATTCACACCTCCTATCCCCCTACTAGCTTTTGTATAGGGTTGGGTTGGGGGGTTGAGGGGAGTGCCGGTGCCCTGTAATTGAAATGAATTAAAATCTGTTGGACACAAAGATACAATAACAAATTACATTTGCTCAGTTTGCTAGGGTTTTAGATTCTGAGCAACAGCAATTTGACAGCATGAATGCCAGGATTCTGTAGCACAAAGATAATGTATTAGCATGCACAGAAAAGAGGGGCCACAAGGTGCTTAATGGACTGCGGTCCAAGTCAAAGTATATACTGTGGGAGTTTACTTCAAATCAGAACGATTGTGTGCTTCATTTGAGTAAGTATTTATCACTGTTAATTTGACCATGCTTTACTCTGGGAGTGATCCGGCGACCATGCACATTGCAAGGCAGGCCCCATTGCACCAGCAGATTGAAGCTGTTTGTCATGCCAGGTTAACACATCATTACTGGAGGAGCCCGGAGCTCCTCTGCTGTTTTGCAGACATTTTGGAAGTACAGTATTCTAGAAGAATGTAAAGGAACTAAGAAACCACTTGGCTTCATACCATAATACTTTGGAAGGCTATAGGGCTGTAAGTATGGAGAGAGAGAGAGAGAGAGAGAGAGAGAGAGAGAGAGAGAGAGAGAGAGAGAGAGAGAGAGAGAGAGAGAGAGAGACTCAGACTCAGACTCAGACACAGACACTATGCTTGTCTCTGATTGAGAACACCATGAGAAGATTGTGGGTGGCAAGACTGACAATTTCATAACCAACACAAATCATTTCAGTGTAAAGTGTCAGATCACAGCACATCAATCTGAATAAGACTGTCAGGCCTGCTACTGAAACTGTCGTCTGGGGGCGATTATAATTCCTGTCAGTGAAGGGTAGAACAAAATGCTTTAGCCTCACCGCCCCGCCCCCCCTGGGGTCCTACTTTAGCCTCACTGCCCCGGCCCCCCTGGGGTCCTGCTTTAGCCTCACGTGGTGCCCTGTCACCTCAGCCCGGTCCCACGTCTCAACACCCCGGCCCTCGTGGTGCCCTGTCACCTCAGCCCAGTCCCACGTCTCAACGCCCCGGCCCTCGTGGTGCCCTGTCACCTCAGCCCGGTCCCACATCTCAACGCCCCGGCCCTTGTGGTGCCCTGTCACCTCAGCCCGGTCCCACGTCTCAACGCCCCGGCCCTCGTGGTGCCCTGTCACCTCAGCCCGGTCCCACGTCTCAACGCCCCGGCCCTCGTGGTGCCCTGTCACCTCAGCCCGGTCCCACGTCTCAACGCCCCGGCCCTCGTGGTGTCCTGTCACCTCAGCCCGGTCCCACGTCTCAACGCCCCGGCCCTCGTGGGGCCCTGTCACCTGAGCCCGGTCCCACGTCTCAATGCTCCAGCCCTCGTGGGGCCCTGTCACCTCAGCCCGGTCCCACGTCTCAACGCCCCGGCCCTCGTGGTGCCCTGTCACCTCAGCCCAGTCCCACGTCTCAACGCCCCAGCCCTCGTGGGGCCCTGTCACCTCAGCCCGGTCCCACGTCTCAACGCCCCGGCCCTCGTGGTGCCCTGTCACCTCAGCCCGGTCCCACATCTCAACGCCCCGGCCCTCGTGGTGCCCTGTCACCTCAGCCCGGTCCCACGTCTCAACGCCCCGGCCCTCGTGGTGCCCTGTCACCTCAGCCCGGTCCCACATCTTAGGCGGTCTCCCAGAAAGGAGCAGATGGACTACAGGGCTCCTTTTTGTGCCCACAGCCGGGGACAAAAACTGCGTCTAAATTTCTCCTTTCTATCTTTCATTTCCGTGCACTTCAAAGAAGCCTCTTGTCACACGGTACAGAGCGAAACAAGGCCCCTTACAGCGCCTGTGTGCTGAATATTGCCTGCCTGTGTTTCCAGGCACAGCTGCCTGTCATTACCCCCCATCCTCTCTTCCCACTTCAACCATCTTGTGAATAGTTACATTCATAGCAGCCTTTCTGGCCCAGCATTATTAAGAATGAGCTTTTTTTCCTGAGTTCTTTCTGATGCCCATCAGGGGTGTCAGACGTTGGTGTAAAAAAACTCACCGCTTGGGCCCTCCCTCTCTGTCTTCTTTTTGCAGTCTTCTTTTTTTTCTGGGGTAATTAGTCCAGCTTATTGCAGAGTTACCAACTGTAAAACCTATTAGATGTTTACTGCCAGCTGGAGCAGATGCTAGAGTTAACAAAAACAATGACAGCGACCAAGAAAGAAAAAAGAGGAAAGGAGATTATGAAAAGGGGAGCTAGTAAAACAAGAAAACAGACCCAGCCGAGAGAGAGAGAGAGAGAGAGAGAGACAATTCTAATGCAGCAGTAAATTAAACCAAGCAGAGAAATATTCTTCTGTAGTACATTCATAGCTTCAAACATTTAATCATAGCCACAATGCTCCAGCCAGAATGCTTGTGCACATTCACGATAGTTTCCTCTAGCTTTGCTTCAGAGATCTTGTAGTACCTGGATTCTAAACTTCCCTTATACTGCTTGTGTTCCCAAACCGTGGTGGACTGTGTGAGTGGACCTGTTACACAATTGGAAACCTGCTCTGAGGATGACCCAGAGTGTCAAGCTGTCTTACAGGGCACCAGACCTGTGGAAGCTGCTTTTACACATACTGACTGGGCTAAATCATTTACTGCATGTTGTGTTTTAGTGATGGAAAACAAGAGGGAAATGTCAGACAGTGAGACAACAATTCTATATTTTCGGAATATAGTGTTCAGATTATATGGCGTTTGGCTGGGGAAAAACAATCTACTCGTGTAATAAACAGATTTTGAAAATGTCAATAACGAATCACATGCTCTATTTATGGCATATTTTCCTAAATGTTTTATTTCCTTATTCCCAGCTAAAAGTTATTGTGGCTGAGTATGAAGGAGTATTTTTTTTATTTTTATTTAATAAACTTTTTTTATAATCCTGTAGCAGAAGCGATTTTTCCAGAAGGCAGGCAAGGCACTCAATGCAGGATTAGTGCAGCAATTAAATGCTTAGTCATAGGCGTTTGACCAGACTTCAGGGTCCTCTCAATTACCAGGATTAGCCTGTCAATTCCCTGTTTAAGTCATGAGCAACAAAAATCAATTTTTGGTCCACATGATTTACAAAATAAATAAAAGACAATATTTCCAAGTCAGCAAGTCAGCTAAATTCATTTTGTAATTTTTTTTGTAAAGTTTGTTTCTATATAATAACTGTGAACAATTGTGTACAGTACAGACCTGTATAGTTTACACAAACTGTACACTTTAAACTACAAATATTTCAGTTTATGCTTTAGATAGACGTGCTGTGCATATTTCATAAACATGGCATAACCATCACAGCCTCCCCAAAGAATGAGCTGCCCCGCATATCTTCAGTAAAACCGTTTCTAACCATTTAAAAATAACTTGGTGCTCATTTTTTAATGGAAGATTGAAAAATAAAAACAGCTACATAAAAATGATGATAAGCTTCTTATTGTTGCAACAAGGTGCACACAACGGGTTTACAATGTAATGAACGATTAGAGCTGGTAGTCCAGATTGTCAGTTTCCTCATGATGCTCGGGTCACTCTCAAGTACTTTAAGAAGAACACGTTTGAACAAGTGCTTCATTCCCTGTAGACCTGAAGGGGTTAGTAGCAGACACTTAATTGTCTATGGTCAGAGAGATTAAACGATTAGACATGTACATGCCCACTTACCATCAGTGATTGCCCATAAATGCTGATCTGAATGGGTTAAAGAACATGCCATATTTTTGTTCTGATGAGGCCAAGATCCTGACCAGCCCACAGCCCACAGCTAAGATTTAGAAGGGTTTTCATTTTTTTTCCCGGAGCTGCTGGGAAGGACGTCACATTAGGAGCCCACGATGGGAGGTCTATTAATCCCCAAGAAGACAGGCACAGAAAAGGGGGCAGTGGTCCGCATGTTAATCTGCTGAAAAGGTTTGAGGGAATCATAAAACTGGAGCGTGACACAGGAATGAAGGAGTGGAGGTGCTTCTCTCAGATTCCAGCGCTAGACAATTCAGAGGCATTGTGCTCATGATTGAATCACTGTGTGTGTGTGTATGATTGGAGAGCACTAAAACAAGGCAATTACTCTGAACAGAAATCACACTCATACGCATTTATTAGAACAATTAAACAAGATTAATATTGTTTTCAGAACTTGGAAAAAGAGGTGGTCTGCATGTTTGTGGACACAGTGATCCATAAACTGATCCATAAAATCAAGAGATGGAGTTTTTGATGCCATGGTAACCACACTCACTTATTTCTATTTAAGTCTATTAATGTGTATATGTGTATATAATACATCAAGTGTCATAATCCCAGTTAACATGTTCATATTATTTTAAAGTAGGTGTCAGTATAATATTGTTATCGAAATGTGATTGTTTATTCCGAATGTAATTTGTCTAAAGTCATATCTAATTTGACAAACCCTGGGGATTCAATTTTAAAACAGCAGCTGTTAAAAATTACTAAAGCACAAAAACCATGACATGCATGTGTTCATTGATAACGCTGCAGATGAAACCACGAGTTCTCTTTATGACAATGACTGTTTGTTTTGATGTTTGGTGCTTTTCAGATACCGTTATAGCCATTATAATGGCGACATATTTAAAATGTTACCCTAGAGCTAGGCTGGTTGTATAATTAGATTTTCTATAAACAAGCATGCCCCCAACCGTTTGGCCCACAGATCCCCCTAGAAAAGATTTCTGCTTTAATTGTATGATTTTTGTATGAAAATCGCCAGATCATGATTTTTATTTTTGTTATTCTCATTCTCATGCAGAGGCAGCAATTTGTGCAACTTCAGGAATTCCGCTCTAGTCTAAAAGGAAGGGCTATCAAAGTCCCAATTGAAATCAAGTCAACAGCATGCCCCCCTGAACAATGCAGCTATTAATACCAATCCACCCCATTGCGTGCATTGTGGATTCCTGCCACAATCACATGTTTGTTGCCATCTCTAACTTGCATGTAACAATATTCTTGAACTATATGGACACAAATGTCACATATTGTATAAGCAACAAAAAAACTCTTACTTGCATGTCCCAGTTGTAAAAATTCTACTTGCCCTGCTGTACCAGGTCAGTTGTTTTCAATGCTACCCAGAGCCGTGCGTTTGATCTCTGATTATAACTGGCAAGGGAGCTATGGCAGGTATAAGAACCTTTAGCAATGTGATGAATACATTTAGATTGACTTTTGTATCAGAATTGCGAGGTGGAGGGACTGCAAGAAAAAAGCAGAGAGGGGGGAGGGGGGGGTGGGGGGGGCGCGTTGTTGCTGATTTGACACAGAGGTCTTTATCTATTGATCCTAACCACTCTATGCTGTTTATTTACACCCTTCCAGAGTCCTATTACAGAGATTATCAGTGCAGTGATGAATGGGTGGTACAGTGTAAATCCATCCTCCTTTGCCATTGTGTTCTATCATACCACACCTCTAGAATTCACATACCACCACAACATACACAAAACCTGGTTAAGAAGGCACAAGTTAGTGAAAGTACCATATCAAAAACTGTATGTTTATGGAGGGACCTGTCTTTCTTTCTGCCCAAATGTATTCCGTATTGTACATGACTGTAGGTCATGGTCATCTACCTCTTCTTGATAGTCATATCACATTTCTCATTTACACCAGTATGTGCAGTATGTTCCTGACATATTTAATTGTTAGTGTTATTATTTTTGCAACACAAAGTATTTTGGTAGTTCGGTTTATATTTTAGTCACTGCTTTTGCTTTTGCTACTACAGAGCTTGATATGAGAAAATAGCTAACTCAGAACTATTTTTCATATCAGTAGGATATGATTTCCGCTATTTACACATGCTAATGTATTGTAAAGAACCCTGGAGTTTCCCATTGCACCCCTGCCTTAACTCACAATGGGAAACCACAGCCATTAAAAAAAAAAAAAAAAAAGATGGATCTGTTTTTCTAAAGTGGTTTCCTCTGCCAAAGGAAATGTATCTCTTTTAAATTGTGCCTCTTTTTGTAGTGCTGTTTTATATTGATGTTCAATGGGAAGCTTCACTTTGACAACAGCTGAGTTTCTTTATAAAAACTGGTTATTTTAATTTGGGTTGGCATTTTCTTGGCTCCCAAATTGCCGTACTCAGTTCTGTTCTATTCTCTTCCTCGATTGCGCCGACAAGGTTTGATGGACTCCTATACTGGATCCTGTCATTGGAGTGCAGCCACAGAGCAGTGGTAGCGGCGACAGTTTTTAATACAGGCCTAAATTTCCCACGCACCCAAGCACTGTCTCCCAGGGATGCACTGAAGAATGCCAGGGTCTGCTTTGGTCACCCCCTCCTCTTACTGATGGAAGCGTTAGATATGTAATACTATATGCTTTCAGACCTTGGAGGGAGGTGGTGTCTGAATGCTGCTTTGCACTTCAAATGAACTGCACAGGAGGTTTGGCTGGTTTGTTCTCTCCCCGACATCACGTCCTCCCTCTCCCATTGTCAGACACTGAGTCCATTCCTCAACAGAGAGGCTTGCTACTATGTGCACCCCAGCCCCGAGTTCATCAGCTCTCACCCTGACAAAGCAGAACTAGGATGTGAACTCATGACCTCTCAATCCAAGAGATCAAAACGGTATCTCCTTAGAGTGCCAGGCTGCCGGGCTGCCTGCTCCTTTCAGTGCTGCTGTGTAAACTGCAACTTGGCAGACAGCAGGGGTGTAGCAAAGGTATTGGTTGGTCATTGAGAAAGGATTAAGTCTGAGATATAGCAACAGTAACGAGCGGTTAGCTGGTGAACACGTACGTCATCCACAGTCCAAAACCAGAAGTCCTTTTACTAGATCTCCACTTGTTAGCTGACCCACCATCCCTGGATACCCCACCTGAGTTAATATCCTGAATATATATTCTAACACGTGACACGTACAATATGGTATAGCATCCTCACTCCTGCTGATAATCCTAATGCAGCCATTGTATGCCCATTAAGCATATTTGTATTAATGTGGAATATTGCTTAACAGCATCCCTGTAATAAATTGCAGCTGGGCTATTCAAATAAAAATGATCATGCAGTACAAGCGGAGAGTGGCTCATTACTTTGTAGTGCTTTAATAAAGTACCTGAGTACATGGAGGTCCTCAGGAATTGATTATTGACCCGTTTAGAGATTTACGGCTCAGTACCAGCGGGATCTTTTACAGCGATGGCAGGGGGTATAAATGCATCAAGCAATTGAGTTTGGTTTGTGGGTCGAGGGAGGGAGGGAGGGAAGGGGCCACTGGAAACTTGATGCAGTTTATCAGATCAGTGCTAGTCTCACTGTAAGTGTGTAGTTAGAACAATGTCATTCTATGAATTTTTTATTGCTGTTAGATTGTAGGTAGAGTGCAGACGTAGTGTCCTTAATGCACTTTCACTAAAGATTTTAAAACAGGCAGCAAGCACTCCCCAAGCGAGCACCTTAACCACTGCACAAAAGAGCCAGGCTTGTTTTCACAAGCCGTTACAGAGCTCCTAACATCATCTCACCTGTCTAGATCATAATCCGTAACAGCTGTGCATCACACAACACGGCCCCTTACGACTGAACCTGCAGAAACCTTTTCAAGAAAAGTTTAACTGCACAGTTATTAGGGGAGCAGACGAAACGTACTGTATCTGATAAAGGTCATAACAAGGCATGTTTAACCCTTACGAACCTCATCTTTGAAATCATACTTGTTTATTTGTGTTGAAGGTTGTTTGGGAATATACAATGAATAGATTTATTTCTTAGTGTAAGATCATTGAAATTCTCTCTTTCACTCTGTCTTTATCTCTGCTAACAGGTTGAACACTGCACAGTGAATCAATTCCTAATTGAAAGGAGATATCATATTATAGACACAGATTTCTTCTGAGTTATGGGTCTGGAGAGGCCTGTTAAACCGGTGACCCTTCATGTTGAAATGAGGGTAGAGGTGTGTGACTGATAGTTTGGAGGATGGGAAATGTTCTGCTACCCTATACTGAGGTGGCGCAGGGGTCAGTGTGGTCAAGTGATCAAGTTAGAACAAAGCCATCAGATTCGGGTGTTTGAATTCCAGCTCAGAAATAATTTTCAGTTCTTCCTATTGAATTGTGTAGGGGAAAAAATACAATGAGATACAATTACAAATGAAATAACTTCAAATGTATACTGCAGTGTATACTATACTATATTCTAGAACAGAATTCAAATGTATACAATACTATACTATACATCAATATTAAACATATGAGGCACATTGGGATGGCAGAGAGCACGATAAATGTTAGTGAACTGAGCTGAAACATCTCCTTTAAAAATCAAAATCATTTGAATGTACTTTATTATTCATTTCAAATGAGAACATGGGACAGTATGAGAAGTCTCAGGAGGAATAAAAAGGCATGTGTTTTCATTTGAAAATAACTTAATTTAATGAAGGAGTTCATGTTCTTCTCTACAGCCGCATCAGTAATAGAGTGGAGGGCAGTGTGCATGAGCCCTGCCACTCCCAGTCTGGTATAAATCAGTGGTCTTACGCTGTGCTCTGTCTGTCACTGATCCAGATAAACCCGTTCTGTATCTGATCTGTCAGTGAGCCAGAGGCAGAGCGTTTTACTGCTTCGCTTGCATCACCATCCAAATGCGTGCCAGGATTGAAAACACTGATTTGTATTCCTGTTGTATTGTTATTGTTTGATGTTGGCAGAGAAAGCATGGTAAAGCAGAAGTAAGCGATATATGGTAAAGCATATTAATAAACATGGTCAACTTAGTATAAAGATGGGAAAAAGCAATGCAGAACTGCAAAAATACTGTGGTAAACTTTTATAAGGGAAACTTTGTTGTTTGACAAAATAATTTCCCTTAAGTAATTTGATAAGGTCCTTGGCTTCTGAATCAAAGTCCCCACCAGCTAGATACTTAACTACAGTTTATCGAGGAACCTAGAGCCGTGACATTCAGAATTGAACGTTTTTTACACGTTGAAATGCCAGCGTGAATGGAAAAACATACCAATACATGTTTTGCATAGATTTTCAGGATACAGTAATTCAGGTGATAATATAAATAAGCGTGGAATGTGTCAATTGAATTCTGTATGTACAATACACATTAATTAATCAGGAAACTAGTGAAATCCCTCCATTACATCCAACAAAATAAAGAGTTAGGCTTACATTTGAATTATAAACACTTATTATAAAGCATGTGTATGTGGGTGTTACTATGAGAAAGGTCAAACCCACGACTCGCAAGGTAAAACTGTTTTTTCTTCTCTATGCCTGATCAATAAGCTAACAACCAAACAAGCAAGATGGGCTGAATGGCCTCCTCTCGTTTGTAAACTTTCTTATGTTCTTATGTTCTTACAGTATATTATTGAATCTGTTGTTTGCAGTCCTTGTAAAAGAGACTCTACAAGAAGCATTTAAAGAAAAGGAATACAAATAAAAAATGTCATTAGTTTTTTTCCCACATTTAACTTAAATAGGCCATCAGGGAATAGCAAAGACAGTTAGTTACTGTGTGCTGTGGAGGTCATTCATTAAATATATTGACCAAATTCAGACTCTACTGGTTTTTAATGAACTGAGAACCAGAGCATTGAAATGAAGCCAATAGTGGGAAATAAATAATTAAACCGATGAGATTTATATTAGTTCATTGTCGATGTGTGGGGAGAGCAGCTGGGCAGTTTTCTATCAGAAAGTCCAGTAGTGTGGAGGCTCTCCCAGCTCTCCAGCTTGTGTCTGTCTGAGCTGGTATTACACAATGCAGTGTGTGTGTGTGTGTGTGTGTGTGTGTGTGTGTGTGTCTGAGCTGGTATTACACAATTCAGTGTGTGTGTGTGTGTGTGTGTGTCTGAGCTGGTATTACACAATGCAGTGTGTGTGTGTGTGTGTGTGTGTGTGTGTGTGTGTGTGTCTGAGCTGGTATTACACAATTCAGTGTGTGTGTGTGTGTATGTGGGTGTGTGTCTGAGCTGGTATTACACAATGCAGTGTGTGTGTGTGTGTGTGTGTGTGTGTGTCTGAGCTGATATTACACAATGCAGTGTGTCTGGGTGTGTGTGTGTGTGTGTGTCTGAGCTGGTATTACACAATTCAGTGTGTGTGTGTCTGAGCTGCTATTACACAATGCATTGTGTGTGTGTGTGTGTGTGTGTGTGTGTCTGAGCTGGTATTACACAATGCAGTGTGTGTGTGTGTGTGTGTGTGTGTGTGTGTGTGTGTGTGTGTCTGAGCTGGTATTACACAATGCAGTGTGTGAGTGTCTGAGCTGGTATTACACAATGCAGTGTGTGTGTGTGTGTGTGTCTGAGCTGGTATTACACAATGCAGTGTGTGTGTGTGTGTGTGTGTGTGTGTGTGAGCTGGTATTACACAGTGCAGTGTCTGTGTGTGTGTGAGAGCTGGTATTACACAATGCAGTGTGTGTGTGTGTCTGAGCTGCAAAGTTACTGGGCAAATCTACAACCTATTAAAAAAATGGCTTGGGATGACTTTTTAAAGAAACAGTTCAGAAAGTGCTCCTCAGACAAGGTCCTTTGATGAACCAAACTGCAGCTTACTTTACCCAGGCAAAAGCATGTAGCAGGCAGCACATTTTACACATTTTACACATTTCACGCTTGAGATAGGACTCCAGAAGCATAAATGTGTACATAAATAGATGCAGTAACAATGACATGCTGTCTTACTGGGGTATTCAAATTCAATTTGAGGAGAGGCTGTGAGTCTGCCTGGTTCTCATTGAGGCTTGACAGGTGTCAGTGAGTGGCGTTGGCTGGTATCAGTGCATTATATAGTGCAGTGGAGCTGTCTGATACAGTGTCAAGATGATTTCAGTGACATATTATACTGGTACAGTCGCTTCGGTTGTACAGTATATAGTGCAATACATATTACTCAATGTGTAATTACATGTATTTAGTGGCAGCCTACCCAATGTGCTCAGTAATAGTCATTTTAAAGCTTAATTTAGAGAGTGTTTAGCCGAGCAGGGTATATTTTGTTTGGGTAAAACATTCTTCTGAAGGAATTACTCCCACGAAGGATTGAACACGACCCATGATGGTCAAGTCAAATGAGCAGGCTCTCCATTGGAAACCATGATGGTCAAGTCAAATGAGCTGGCTCTGCATTGGAAACCATGATGGTCAAGTCAAATGAGCTGGCTCTGCATTGGAAACCATGATGGTCAAGTCAAATGAGCAGGCTCTCCATTGGAAACCATGACGGTCAAGTCAAATGAGCAGGCTCTCCATTGGAAACCATGATGGTCAAGTCAAATGAGCAGGCTCTCCATTGGAAACCATGATGGTCAAGTCAAATGAGCTGGCTCTCCATTGGAAACCATGATGGTCAAGTCAAATGAGCTGGCTCTGCATTGGAAACCATGTTTTAAAACTGAATTGAGCCTTTGGATATTGTTTGTGTATAGAGGGCAGCTGTCTGGGCATGGTGGGTATTAATTCACTTGGTCCCTTCATGCCGTTGTTGGAGAAAGACCATTTACCGCAGAGCAAGGAAAGATAGAGAGTAAGATGAGCGATGAGAGTACAGCACTACCATCATTTAACACATTCACAACAAAGTCAAAAGCTGACAGGCTGACAGAAGATGAGAGCGGCATTTGACCCCTCCTGCAGATTTCACCATCTACTCTAACAAGCCTTCAGAGTTCTAAAAAGAATACGAGGAACTCCTGTTGGTATGATTGACTGCCAATGTCCTGATGGAATAATAAACCAGGCTTTAGTTTTCTTAACCTGCCTCACAACATAATTTGCTTTCCTGCCACAGATTTGACACCCCCCTCCACACACACACACACACACACACACACACACACACTCACACCTGACCCACCATCACAGGTGGATTTCATAAGTGGACTTTTTTAACCCACGGCCCATTAACCGAGCCTCTCATTACAGCAGTAGTGATTCTCTCCCTGCTGCCTGCTGTCTCTGCTGGGGCGCATGTCGTAAATAACCGGTCGTTTATACCACTAATTACACTCATTTCCACACGACGAGTGCACAGAGAATCATCCAGCCCACACCAGTCTACACTTTCAGGTGCTAAAGGTGAGTCAGTGGTAAGGTTAAGTGTTTTTCGCAATGACGGATAAATTAGAAACAAAAAGGAGATCAAATGAATAATGAAATCCCCCACATCGTTTGAAATATTAGCTTACTAACTTTTCGTTCAAGAGCGGCTCTGCTTTTATTGGTAACAAACTAAGCAGTTCAGCAATTCAGTTGTATACATTCCTTTCCCTTCCTAAAGTGCAGCATACCACTGATGTGGAAATCCGGGTTGAGGAAAAAGCAGTTCCAGTTACTATTCTAAACTCATAGTAATTATTGGAAAACACTCTCAAATGGATCTCTTACTTCCAACACACTACCAGTGATAAAGAGTAGCTTTATTTCTGAGTTCCACTCTGGGATTTAGAAGCTCAGAATTACAGCAAATCTTTTTACAGCCAGCTAACTGATGATGGTCACTTGACATGTCGCATGGTTCCTCTCCATTTCCTAGTTTGTTTCCTTCATTTTTCTTAATAAGGTATTCAAATCACCAGTTATTCTTGCTCTACTGTATACTATTTGGTAACACTTTGCGTTAAGCGTCTCTAATTACTGTGTATTTACATATTAGGTACTTAGTAAATACATGTGTACTTACACATAATTACAATGTTATTATGCATAGTTACAATGTACTTCATGTGCAAATATTTTTGCACGATATATGTAAGTACACACTTGTGTTAGGGTTAGGGCTAGGAGGGTTAGGGTTAGGGTTAGGGTTATAGCGTGCTAAAAGATTTACACATTAAGTTCATTGTAACTATGCATACTAACATTGCAATGATGTGTAAGTTACTCCGAGCATTTAGATCTTAGCTCTTCATATTTGCTTACAAAGTTACTCAATTCCTCAATCCTCATCCTCCACATTTTTTTTCCCGGTGTATATTAAAGACAAGACTCACTGGCAGTTTCTTTAACTTGGAATAATCCACAGATGTGACAGTCTCCGAGAGGGACCAGTAGACTAAACAACTGTGAGCTGGTTGCTTTTCTTCTAACTCAATTGAAAGATGACCCGGTTTGGGCTTACAACATCATGAACAGCAGTGTACAAAAATAAAATGCAATGTACCTTTAACCCTGTGTATGTAGACAGGATGGGAATGAATACTTTTCTCTCCATTCCCTGTTTGTTTTTCAGAATGTACTTGTCACATACCAATGGAGAGGTTAATCAGGAGACCATGCAATAGTTTTACAGCAGAAAGGGGTGAAAATGAGGCAGTCACTTCCATTAATAAAAAAATAAAAACTACACTCTTATGTAGTTCTTACGCAGGGCAAACAGGTAAAGGTAATTTTACTTTGTTTTTTCAATACTGTGCTTTTTTCAGCTTTACCATATCTAGTGTATGTTTATTATCATGCTTGCTTGTGCTTTACCGTTTTACTGTGATGCTTTTACCGTGTCAATGCATAGAGCAGCGATTTGAGCTGTGCTGTAGATGATTCCAGTGGTACAGGGGTTACGCAAGTATGTGTGTCATTCTTATAGTGTAAAAGCTTAAACCTTGTATTGGATGCAACAGTTGTAGTAACAGCTGTTTGTTTGCCATATAATAAAACATCATAACGTTGAAGAGCTCCCAGAGAGAGGGAGGAAGAGGGAGAGTGTTGAGCAAGCAAGCCCTGCTGACAGCCCTGAATACAGGATCAGGTTCCATCATTATCTAGTTTTTCCCTGATGTGTGTACAGTAGCTCTCTCTCCACCATGGTACTGCTGTTAGTGCAGGTGCATGTGGTGTATCATATATTATTTGTATAACGCATATTATAGACACTGCTGTTTGCTGTTGCACTGTGAGCCATCGCTCAGAAAACATGAAAACTCTAGGTGATTGCATGCATTGCAGTTTCCAATCTGTGTCGTCATGTTTAACACACTGCTCTGTCTAAGAGTAACTGCAAAATCAGAAACAAACCATTCAACATTACATTCATAATTCTAACAAAAAAAGGAAGATATTTATGATGTTAATTAAGGATTGATTCATGGTTTTAAAAAAAAATCCTTTGCAAAATAAATTCTAATTCTATTAAAACCAAACTGTTTCTGCTGAAAACCTGAGTTCTTGTTGTTGCTAATTAAATCAGTCAATGCCTAATTGGATTTCAAAATATTTACCGGGAAGGTCATCTGCCTTTAATTAGCATCAATTCACTTTAATCTTCAAACCGTTATCTGTGTCTCTTTATTTAATACTTCTTTATTTCCTGACACCCTGTGTACACGCAAACAGTGCTTTGTTCACTTCGTCCTTGTGTTAGCAACGGGAGAATACATCGGGGCATCGACACTGGAAACAAAACCACGCCTCCTAGTACATCTTTCAAATGAAAACATCCGGTTTTATTGAATCTGAACGACCACGGAGCTAAAACACTCTTCCTGGTGCTGTAGATATTTATAGAAATAATTACACTAAAGGAGCTGACATCATGTACTGATGTTGGATTTTCATAACCTTGATACACAGGGGGCCCTATATTAAACATCAGCCGCTGTTCATATCAATTTAATAGTCTCATTTTTATAAGAAACTCATTAATGTACTTGCAGGATCTGTTTTATTGCACTTGGCATATGTTTATTATCTAGTCAAGGTGCAATCTTGGATCACATATTAAGCACCTCTTCTGCATGTAAGCTATAGGAAAGTGAGTGCAGTATCCTGATCTCTGCAAAGCTAATGCTGGGCATAAGCAGCCACAAGAAGTTAATAACAAGATCAGTGCCTGCCCAGGATATTGATATCAAATACCCACCAAGTGCAGTTTTGTTTTAAAAGGCCTCTCCTTTTATTAAACACATATTAAGAAAGTGTGCTGCCCTCGTTTCTACAACAAAACATTTGAAAGAAAAGAATAAAACAAAGACAATACCCTTTCTTCCTCAGACTCTTACAAGAGCTATTAAAACACTGAAATACTGACAAAGCAGTGTTTACAGTAGCTGCTTAGATAAGCCATGCTTCATATCTAATTCCTAATACCTATTCATGCTGCGTGAAAAGGAGAACAAAACAGTGCAGGTGTCAAATCGAAAACGTTTGACAACAAACTAAGCAGGTGTAAGTTGATCAAGTCTCCACAACAGAGCAACTTTATCCCAACTCTCGCATCCCTGCAGTGGACTGACAGCCCGGGTTCTTTATCCCAGCTCTCGCTTCCCTGCAGCGGACTGACAGCCCGGGTTCTTTATCCCAGCTCTCGCTTCCCTGCAGTGGACTGACAGCCCGGGTTCTTTATCCCAGCTCTCGCTTCCCCGCAGCGGACTGACAGCCCGGGTTCTTTATCCCAGCTCTCGCTTCCCCGCAGCGGACTGACAGCCCGGGTTCTTCATCCCAGCTCTCACTTCCCTGCAGCGGACTGACAGCCCGGGTTCTTTATCCCAGCTCTCGCTTCCCTGCAGCGGACTGACAGCCCGGGTTCTTTATCCCAGCTATCGCTTCCCCGCGGCGGACTGGCAGCCCGGGTTCTTTATCCCAGCTCTCGCTTCCCCGCAGTGGACTGACAGCCCGGGTTCTTTATCCCAGCTCTCGCTTCCCTGCAGCGGACTGACAGCCCGGGTTCTTCATCCCAGCTCTCGCTTCCCCGCGGCGGACTGACAGCCCTGTTTTTCAATGCCCGGACCTAACATTGAAGTACTGAAGAGAATGGAGAGTGTGAGCGAGAGCAAGAGAGAGAGGTTGTGTTTAAAACACTGATTGAGAATCAAGTATTTTCTTTTGACAGCATTGTCACTCAGCCGTGAGTAAAATGTATCTATATTGTATGTTTTTGTTTCATCACTAAAAGCTGCAGAAAATGTTTCAATGCAGACTGCATGCTTACAGTAGTAAACATTTAACATAAAAGCCAGTCATAGGCTTATTTTGGGTTCCCTGTTGGACTGGCGATAAACTGAGATTTTTCCTTCAAAACCCAGCAGAATAAAATAGCTTTAAATGGGATGTTCATTATTTCAGGAACACCCTGTGCAAAATGATTTATGAAATATTTCAACCCAGCTGTAAATCAGTAGTTTGCATTTCCTCAAAGTATGCAGCCCAATGCTGTACAGTAACTAACTTTATACATCTGCATATACAGTATTATATAGATTACCATAAAGAGTCAATTGCACATGTAACTAGGCTGGTGCATTAAAATGTGTCTTAAAATGTAACATTTAACAAAAAAAATAAAGATAACTAGAAGATTGCCTTGCAGACTTGAGCCTGTGTGTTTCAGAGTTGTAACTGCAGTGGAGATCTGGTGCAGGATCCCCAGCAATGCCAGCTATCCAGGGTCTAGGGTTAGGGGGTCAGCTATTTTTAGCACTAAACTGTTAACTGCTTTACAGCATGTGTCACCGCCGGACCGTGTCAGCTGCAATCCCCACCCCATCTTCTCTCGAGCCACCAAGAGCGACGTGTTTTAATCTAAATATCTCCTAAAGCTTGGTTTGGGGGCATACTGAAATCGGCAGTAATTGGTGCCATTGTTTCACCTCCCTCTTCACTTTTATTATTGTTTTTACACATGAAAGGGCTTGGACTGACACTTCAGGAGACTGTCAATCTTTTCATTTAAAGTGGAGGAATGAAGGCATAGCCACTGTATGGAAATGTGATGTTCTGGGTGCGCGTAAGCCAGCATGTTGTTCCAGGGTTGGCTTGGCCATGGAATTGTATTTGTGTGGCTCTGGACCAGCGGTATTGAAGCCAGCCATGCTAGTACTTCATAAGTCCCACTTTTTTAAAACTGTAAATAAACCATGAGGCTGTGATTGTACTATGAGTAAAGAGTTTTTTGTTTTGGAGTTTTTTTGCTAGATTAAATAAAACTGCAAGGAGGGCACATGGAGCTTGATTTCTTTTGTGTCTAAAACCATGTAATTGTACTGTAGGTACTTGAACTAGGTGTATTGTTACTTCTAGGAACAACATTACCTTATTAATCACTATACTTTCTTCTTAAACTGCCATGAACTTTATTGATCAACTCTTTTAATTATTTACCAGGTGATTTGGTTATCGGCAGTCTAGCTGCACAAGTAGATGAAATTATGTTGCATAAGCAGTTATAATCTTTTTTTTAAATAAAGCAAGTAGGTCTATTATGTGTATGTACAGTATATCACCTTGACTGTTCTCAGTGTGGGTAACATTCTTTAAAGTCAAATTGACTGGGGCAGAAAAGAAACAAAATGCAAGTATCATGGAAGATTCAACAAACAAAAGGAAAGATTCATGACGGTCACAAACATGCAGCCTCATTCTTGTCACATTTCTGTGATTTACAGATGTACAATGCTTCTGAAGAAATGTGTCTGACATTCCTCATTGTTTCAATTTATTTTTCTGCTCATCAAATATGATAGATAGATATTTTTTGTTATTTTAGCAGAATACCTTTATTGTAACACAATTTGTTTTATAAATACAGTTTACAGAAAAAAGGCATTTCATACAAAAATCACAGAATTCTCATGAGCTAAAAAATCTTGAAGAAATTTGTGCAAAATGGTTAAAATAGACGATTAAATAATACTGTACAGAAAGATAGCTAGGGTGAAGGATGTCGTAAGGTTTGGGGCAGGAGTCGTTTCCCCAACACTCTTCTTTGCAGTAGTTTGCCTGCCTGCCTGTCCAGCCAGGGAGGGGAACTCTTGCACTTGCACTTGCACCTGCTCTGCTCTGCTCTGTTCTGCTCTGCTCTGCTCTGTTCTGTTCTGCTCTGTTCTGTTCTGTTCTGCTCTGCTCTGTTCTGCTCTGCTCTGTTCTGTTCTGCTCTGTTCTGCTCTGTTCTGCTCTGCTCTGTTCTGCTCTGTTCTGCTCTGCTCTGTTCTGTTCTGCTCTGCTCTGTTCTGCTCTGCTCTGTTCTGCTCTGCTCTGCTCTGCTCTGTTCTGTTCTGCTCTGCTCTGCTCTGTTCTGCTCTGCTCTGCTCTGCTCTGTTCTGTTCTGCTCTGTTCTGTTTTGCTCTGTTCAGCTCTGTTGTGCTCTGCTCTGTTCTGCTCTGCTTTGCTCTGCTCTGTTCTGTTCTGTTCTGCTCTGCTCTGCTCTGCTCTGCTCTGTTCTGCTCTGTTCTGCTCTGCTCTGCTCTGCTCTGTTCTGCTCTGCTCTGCTCTGTTCTGCTCTGCTCTGCTCTGCTCTGCTCTGTTCTGTTCTGCTCTGTTCTGTTCTGCTCTGCTCTGTTCTGCTCTGCTCTGCTCTGCTCTGCTCTGCTCTGTTCTGTTTTGCTCTGTTCAGCTCTGTTGTGCTCTGTTCTGCTCTGCTCTGCTCTGTTCTGCTCTGCTCTGCTCTGGCGTGTGCCGTTGCTATTTTCAGATCACCCTTTGTTTGGAAACCACCGAGCCCAAACACACCTCTGCTAAAAATAAAAACACACCCAGGCCTGCGGCCTCAGGGAAAGGGGAATGCGGAGGGGATGAGGAGGAAGGTTCACAACCAAAACGGGATTTCAATATGCAGCCAGCAGACAAACACCCAGTCTACCTGATTGAGCTACATGTACCACTGCCTATATCCATATCCAGGCTGTGAGCAGAAACACACGACAGGTCTTTGCATTCTGTGTTTTACACCCATTAGTTAAATATCATTACACAACAAATCAGAGACGTTCTGAAACTAAATTGTGTAAAACTACCAAATGATTGATTAGCCAAAATGCCCATGATATTACATGATGTATTTCTGAATTGAACAACATATGATTGATAGGCTACAACGTGGTAGATTTCATGCCCGCATGACTAAAACCATGTAAGACATGTTACTTTATATTATGCAGTATTATTATACATGAAGGAATGACTGAATTCTCTATTTGTCCCTTACCATAAAGGGGCGTGGGGGGGGGATGCATTTCAACTTTAATTGTGCTACATTTTGTCTGGAAACTGACTGTGTAACTCCTGTGAAGCCTTTAGGCAGGTCTTAAAACATATAGCACTGTGTGCACTGACTTAACCAGTGTGTGTGACATTCTGGGCTGATTCTGTCAGCTACAGTAAGAGCAGATGAGTGAGCCTCAGTAAAAACACACCTTTGAGAAGAGCTTGAGACTTTAAGGGGTGTATGCCAGTTTTCACAAGGTCCTGGCAGGATGGTGCTTTTCCAAAGTTGACACGTTGCTGTAAAATTTTGGTCCAGTTTCTTCATCAGTTATTCATACTGATTTTTTTTTTCTTGACTTCTGGGATGTATCAAAGCCAGGGGAATGGGCCAAATATGAAGGTTAGCAAAACATTCTGAGGAATTCTTACTCTTGAGAAGGAAAATGTTTATCTACTGGAAAGACTTGTCCATGATTACGCATTTTGGAGTCTCTGAACTACACTTTATAACACTGCAACAGCACAGTTTATACACAAACGACTGTGTATTTACAGTGTAATTATCATGTAACCACATGTGCTATTATAGTGTAATTACAGTGCAATTAGAGATGCATTTGATGCCCATTAAGCCTACTTCTGTCCTTTTTTTCAGGGAATTTGAATTTTGATAGAATATTCTAATTTAAAAGAATCTGTTTTGCCACTTTTTTTAAACTGGTCCATAACCCTACTGTACTTTAAAAGTGCAGCTTTATAAACAGCGTCACTGCAGTACCTCCTAGAATTGTTATTGAATGCACAAGCATGTCTGAAGCTAAAGTTTCTTTTCATTGGAGCAAATGTCATGGAAGATGATATATAGCAGTCTGCTTTGATTTGGATAAGTCAAGGGAAACATTAGAACGAAAAAAAAGGCACTGGATTATTAATCGACTGCAAAGTTTGTTTAATTGAATTTGCACTCCTGGGAAAAGGGTGTAACGTGAGGGTTTAGATAATTGAGGCAAAATGCAAGCATCTGAGCATGTTTTTTACTCTTGATAGTGAACTTGTGTGAGTTGCTATCTGTAATTGAGATGGTCTTCCCTGTGAACCCCAGGTCTGGGAATGGGGGCTCACTGCACATGGGCAGCAGGTAGTGCAGGATCAGTGACACCAGACTGCGGCACTGAATTTGTTAACAGCATCGCTCTGTTAGTATCAGTATGTTTTGGAAATACAGTTCCCAAGAACCAGAAATCAAAATCAAATCAAAGTTTATTTATATAGCACCCTTCATACAGGTGTATCTCAAAGCACTTAATAATAGTAAAACTTGCTAGAAAAAAAAAACAAAAAAAAAAAAAACACACGTCAGATGAAAAAAGTTTAAGAAATATACAGACGTGCTCAAATTTGTTGGTACCCTTACAGCTCATTGAAATAATGCTTCATTCCTCCTGAAAAATGATGAAATGAAAAGCTATTTTATCATGTATACTTGCATGCCTTTGGTATGTCATAGAATAAAGCAAAGAAGCTGTGAAAAGAGATGAATTATTGCTTATTCTACAAAGATATTCTAAAATGGCCTGGACACATTTGTTGGTACCCCTTAGAAAAGATAATAAATAATTGGATTATAGTGATATTTCAAACTAATTAGTTTCTTTAATTAGTATCACACATGTCTCCAATCTTGTAATCAGTCATTCAGCCTATTTAAATGGAGAAAAGTAGTCACTGTGCTGTTTGGTATCATTGTGTGCACCACGCTGAACATGGACCAGAGAAAGCAAAGGAGAGAGTTGTCTGAGGAGATCAGAAAGAAAATAATAGACAAGCATGGTAAAGGTAAAGGCTACAAGACCATCTCCAAGCAGCTTGATGTTCCTGTGACAACAGTTTCAAATATTATTAAGAAGTTTAAGGTCCATGGAACTGTAGCCAACCTCCCTGGGCGCGGCCGCAAGAGGAAAATCGACCCCAGACTGAACAGAAGGATAGTGCGAATGGTAGAAAAAGAACCAAGGATAACTGCCAAAGAGATACAAGCTGAACTCGAAGGTGAAGGTACGTCAGTTTCTGATCACACCATCCGTCGCTTTTTGAGCGAAAGTGGGCTCCATGGAAGAAGACCCAGGAGGACTCCACTTTTGAAAGAAAAACATAAAAAAGCCAGACTGGAATTTGCTAAAATGCATATTGACAAGCCACAATCCTTCTGGGAGAATGTCCTTTGGACAGATGAGTCAAAACTGGAGCTTTTTAGCAAGTCACATCAGCTCTATGTTCACAGACAAAAAAATGAAGCTTTCAAAGAAAAGAACACCATACCTACAGTGAAACATGGAGGAGGCTCGGTTATGTTTTGGGGCTGCTTTGCTGCGCCTGGCACAGGGTGCCTTGAATCTGTTCAGGGCACAATGAAATCTCAAGACTATCAAGGCATTCTGGAGCGAAACGTACTGCCCAGTGTCAGAAAGCTCTGTCTCAGTCGCAGGTCATGGGTCATGGGTCCTCCAACAGGACAATGACCCAAAACACACAGCTAAAAGCACCCATGAATGGATAAGGACAAAACATTGGACTATTCTGAAGTGGCCTTCTATGAGTCCTGATCTGAATCCTATCAAACATCTATGGAAAGAGCTGAAACTTGCAGTCTGGAGAAGGCACCCATCAAACCTGAGACAGCTGGAGCAGTTTGCTCAGGAAGAGTGGGCCAAACTACCTGTTAACAGGTGCAGAAGTCTCATTGAGAGCTACAGAAAACGTTTGATTGCAGTGATTGCCTCTGAAGGTTGTGCAACAAAATATTAGGTTAGCGGTCCCATCATTTTTGTCCATGCCATTTTCATTTGTTTTCTTATTTACAATATTATGTTGAATAAAAAATCAAAAGCAAAGTCTGATTTCTATTAAATATGGAATAGATGCCAATTACTTTTGTTAGTTTCAAGTTATTTCAGAGAAAATTGTGCATTCTTCGTTTTTTGTGGAGGGGTACCAACAAATTTGAGCACGTCTGTATAATGTAAACACCAGTAAGTAAATTTATATATATATATATACAATAAAAAATAAAACAGATACATACATACATACATACATACATACATACATACATACATACATACATACATACATACATACATACATACATACATATTATGAAAATGCCAGCTTAAACAAATATGTTTTTAGTCTGGTTTTAAAAACAGATTGAGTCTCAGATTCCCTCACATGTGTTGGCAGCTCATTCCAAAGTGTGGGGCTATATAACAAAAAGCCCTTCCTCCCCATTTAACATACTTTATTTTAGAGACTACCAGCAATCCCATATTCAGGGATCTAAGATTACGATTGGGGATATATGGGGTAAGCAGTTCTCCTAAATAGGTTGGTGCCAACTTATTTAGGGCCTTTATAAGTTAATAACAGTATTTTAAATTAAACTCTAAAATTTACAGGAAGCCAATGCAAAGAAGCCAACACTGGGGCGATATGTTTTCTGGTTTTAGTCAAGATTCGAGAAGCAGCATTTTGAACCACTTGCAAACAAGACAATAAACATTTTGGGATGCCAGAAAATAACGCATTACAATAATCAATTCTGGAGGATACAAAGGCATGTACTAGTCTTTCAGTGTCACATGTAGAGATTATAGGTCTAAGTTTTGCAATATTTCTCAAATGATAAAAAGACGATTTTGTAATATTTTTAATATGTTTCTCAAATAAAAGAGTAGGGTCGAAGATCACACCTAAATTTCTCATTTCTAGTACAGCTTCAGAAGGGTAGTCTACTGAAATCCAGGCCAAATGATTCAGGCTTATCTAGCTGGTTTGATGAACCCACTGATGCATTCAACATTAAGAAATGTTGAGACATCCAGCTGGGTGTCATCTGCATAAAAATGGAAATTTACTGTATGTTTGCTTATAATATCACCCAGAGGGAGCATATAAATGGAAAATAATAACGGACCTCAAATAGAGCCCTGTGGAATACCACAAACTATTTTTCATTCCCAATTAAAACAAATTGAGACCTATCAGAAAAATAAGACTTGAACCAGGATAAAACAACAGCTTCAGCGCACTATGTGAGCTTAGGAGCAGGGTTGACTCAAAGCTACAGGGCATTCGAATTCATGTAGAACAGGTAGATAACACAGACAAGGTGTTTATTTCTGGAATCTTTCCCTTGGTGAGCTGGAATCTCATCTATCATGGCCAGTCAGAATCGCTCATGTTTAATACCCGAACACCCAGCTGCCCTTGACTTGTGGTTTAGTGTCCTGGGGCTGATCAAGGTCACCCTCTCCCCTCTGAGGCAGGTCTGTTTAAATAACCTTGTACAGACCAGCTGACACTGTTTACACACGATGGTAAAGCATGTAATAAATTACTGTAAAAACTAAAAATGATTTCATGATGTCAGATGGAGGTACAGTACAGTATGCTTGTGTATTAGCACTGTTGCCACATGAGGAATTTGCACTGGCTCAAAACTGAGATCTCTCAAAATCACAAAACAGGATTAAAAGGGTTGTGGGTCACTACTGATTTAATATTGTACAGTGCAATACTTCACAGTATTGTACAGTATTTAGGGAATTTATTGAGGGGCTCAGCAAACCACTCTTGGGGGTAAACACCAGTGGGGAATCATACAGCGTTAAAGAGCTCCATTCTTTAGATCAGACCTCAGTGTCTAACATTAGGAGGCAGATTCACTTCAAGGAACTCTTAGAGCAGGTCTGACCGGTTTCTCCACACAATATAAGCATTTGAAAGAAGAAATACATTATCCTTCCTACCACATATTCTCCGTTGCAAGATCGTTGATTTTGAGGTTGGTTGCTTCCTAACCTTTCTCCTAACACAGATAACGATTAAGACCATTCAGTAAATCTGGTCACATGCACTTATAATGCGAAGTAATGAACATTGACGTCACTGCAGTGCACATGGGACCAATAATTCCTCAGTGAAATCTGAAATGAACATTTTGATTGATCTTTAACCATAATTGTTTTCGAGTTGAACTATTTAAAACATAGTACCTCATTTTTTTTACATGCAATCATTAAAATCAATGGCTAACATATTGGCATGTGTTATAGAATTTTAATTAGCATTGTTAATTGTTTTCGTTATGCTAGACTTTGTAATTTATGACTGAGGTGAAGATTTATCAGTAGCTATAACCAGTGACATTTGAATAAATGGCTTTCTAATGCCAACGTGCCCACTGCAGTTCCTTCTTTTTAATATGTCAACTACTCTCGTGGACGCAAATACATACATACATACATACATACATACATACATGCATACAAGCATACATACGTGCATACGTACATACATGCATGCATACATACATAGATCAGCAAACTTTTTGAGGTGCTGCTCAAAGTATTCCTTCTTTGGTTCTGCAAAGCCAAGCCTGTTGGAGGTTTCCATCTCAGGGCCTATGAAAAGAAAATGTGGCCCCGTGTCAGCATTGCTTACGGTGCCCCACCCCAGTACAGGAGCAGATGATGATACATAGGTCACATTTTCTATCCCTAAAATTGCAATCCATGCAGCATTATATATTGGCAATAGGTCATCCAGAAATACCTTTGGTCTTTTCTGTTTATACACACCACACATGCATGCACAGTGCACATATACACATATGTACGTACATACACACCACACATGCATGCACAGTGCACATATACACATATCTACGTACATACACACCACACATGCATGCACAGTGCACATATACACATATCTACGTACATACACACCACACATGCATGCACAGTGCACATATACACATATGTACGTACATACACACACAGACATACACTCATGCATAAATGAAGTAGCTATAATAGCTTTGCTCTGTACCATTCAGTGCCCCTTTGTTCATCTATCGATTGTTGCAATGCTGAATTATTGGCACAAATTACTGGGTTTTGCTGAAGACTGCTCCTATGAACACTAACTAGAACAGTGTTTGTCTACCAGACGTACAGAAGTGTTTTGTCTGTGATCCGTGCAGATCTGAGAAGCAGTGGATTTTATTGTTTGCCTGGAGTGAAACCCTGAGATGCAGTCAGATTCTTTTTGAGTCAGTGGAATATCTTGTCAGACTGTATCCATGTCTCCACCAGCAGCACACAGTTTAAGAGCAGGCTGATCGAGTTTCCTTTGTATATAAACACACCTGTTCTATGCAGTAAGAACTGCTTTACTGAACCTCAATCTGTTTTCAAAAGATTGCTTATATCTAGAACGTGGTCCATTTGCAGTATAGCATGCCTCGCTGTGGTTTGCTAAAATTAAATGTTTGGAAACAATAATATAAAAAGATTAAAAGGGTATTGTTATTTTTTTGTTTATATACATCAAAGCAATTCAATTTCCATGGCCTGACAACTAAAATATAAAACTGTAAAAAAGAAAAAAGCTTTTTCTAAGGTTTCCTGCATGCATCTTTAAAGCAAGGGCTTCTTGCGGAGCAGGGTCTTGACTTATTACTGTAGTATGAGCTGACTCTTCCACACACAGTACATTCTAGCAAGCCCTTTATGCCTAGCCTGTGTGGGGTTTGGGTACAACCTGCTATCAATAGCTGGCACCTGATCCCAGTGAATCACTGCTAACTGGAGCGTGGTGGCACAGGAGCTTTCTCTATGAAATCATCCACCAGACACCCACTGGACCTATATTTAAACTTTGTTAAGTTATTTTATCGAGACAGCATCTGAAGCATTTCTGGGTTTTCATACTGTGTCATTCGGTATGGTTATAGTAACAGTTATAGTTAGAACGCCTTGCCCAATTAGAGAATCTCTGGATTTCCCCTTCACTGGGCACGAGTGGGTTGAAGATCAGCATTCATGAGCAGTCTTCATTCCTCAATCAGAAGTCATCTAGGAATTTGCAGAATTGGGGATGGTGTTTAATCAGTGCCTAAGCATTTTCTTCAATGACAAATCATGCCTTCCGTGTTCTTTATTAAGGGTTGACTTAAAATGTGCACACAGGCTTACAGAACTCCAAGCAAACCCTTCAACCTCTGTGCTGATGCCCCTCTTTCAAAGCAGCACTGTGGGTTTCAAAGAGCTGCGCATCACCCAGCCTGCAGCTGCCTTGTGGGGCTGAGGCACAGGCCCCCTAATGCAGGTGGATGGCAAATGAGCCAGGGTGCAGAGTGTCTTCATGCACACTGCCCTGCCCTCTCCATGTTTACCTACTGCAGCCTCTCACCAGAATACTAGCATCCCCAAGGAAGTCAATATCAACTGCACTGTAAGCAGGCATGTCTAGAAGCCCTGGCACACACACACTCACACATAGATATGGGCTATAAGAAAAAATTTATTTAGTTATGATTGGAAGGTAAGTAGTATAAGGTACTCCATTCTGCTTTTAAAGGGGTTATGGTAATTTGTGTTTTATTCATGAGGCCATGGAGATTGCATTGCTTTGAAACCTACCATAGACATTATCACACCATTTGTAATTATACTTAAAAGATTAAGTTTTAGCACTTTGAGCGTCTCCTACCATCTACCTGATGGTTCAGATGCTAGTTGATTTGTGTAGAGTTCCCCTTGCCAAGCGATTATCATTGATAATGCAATTGCACCATAGTGGCAATGCAGCAGGTTTCCACTGAGGGGCAATGGTAGCACTAGGGTATGAGCTACTGGTAGAATTGGACCACTGTGTTAATGTTTCACAATGGAATCAGCCAGTACACCATGGTCCTATAATAATAATAATAGGATATAATTGCAAAATACGGTGAAGCCAGGCATTTAGAATCCCAGTCTGCACACTGGCATAGGAGCCAAAACAGCTGATTTGTGTGGAATCCCTGGGGTTTAACTGTCAATAGAAAACACCGGCAAAACACATAACAACATCTTGACTGGGGATAAATAACCAAGAGCAGCTTTCACGTCGAGTTTGTAAGCTGTCCAGTCTATGTTGTAAGTAGAAAAAAGCAGAGATTTCAACTTGCTTATCAATGTTGTTTTTGAAGCCTGGTAAAACTTCACCCTTTCATTATCTGTAGCACTGTGGTCGCCTAAGATTCAAAGTGTTCTGAACACTAGGAGGAATCTGCCATTACTGTTCATTGCTGTTTAATACTGTTGTTGAGTTGGCTTGCACTGCCAGCAGCACCAGTCTCCTTTGTGCCTGGATCTGCAAAGCCAAGTGGCACATCTGACTCCCAATTGTAAAAATGATTACTTCATCCCTTGTGAGAGTTGACACGCTGGACACAGATTATAGTATTCTTCCAAGGTTTTGTACAGTGTCCAGGAAAGCAGGGTACAACTCAGGGGCTGACACAAACAGTTGAAGTTGACCCCAACCCTCAATACATAACGTATTGCTTTACCATGAAGTCCAGGAGTCCCTACAATATATATATATATATATATATATTATACATATACTCTTAATATAGACGGACAATGTGCTGAGAGTGCTAACTATACTGAAGTTAAACAATTGTTCACTGGTTTTTTGTTACCAGTGCACACACTCCCAGTTCGTCATTTTTTCCAAGATGACAACACATACTTGAGATTCAGCTGTACTGTATCTTTGTGGTAGCTTCGCACACAGATCGGAAGTGGAGGTGAGTTTTTGGCAACTCTGATGTGCTCTTGACAGCTTCTGGCGTAAGTACACACAGACTGCATTTGTAATCCTTTGACATTTGGTCATGGGGTAATGTTGTTATTGCTGAAGTGTTAATGTGATTATTTTCATAACCCTACAGGTTTTTTGGTTTTTATTTTTTTGCGTGTGAAATCTCACGCCATATGGCGAGGGGAAAGAGGATCAGTGACAGAATGCATGGCGCTGTCCAATTCCAGCAAGGTTAAGAATAATTCCGTCTCATGCATTGATGCTGCTGCTGCTTATTCTGCTCGTCGAGAGTCAGAGCTTTTTAAAAGTCAATGACTGGAACTGGACTCTTAATTGGGCACTGAGCACTCGAGAGAAACATCACAAGCATTGTTATAAAATGCTTGGCACACCAGCCCCTGATTAACAGCCCTCCCCCATCACTCCACTGCCAGCCTCGAGTTAAACAATCAAGTGGCTGTGTCCAGCACAGCATTCAGATGCCTGAAGAGCTCAAGTAGGCTGTGGTATATTTTATGCCTCTTGAGTTGTTCCCTGCATGTTTTTTTTCTGCATCCTGACATTTAAAAAAAAAATATATATACCCCCTTCAGACACTGTGTGTATAATTGTACCATGTTAAGTTTCCGATCTATGTATCCATTATATCATGCATATATGTTGTATTTCTTTTTCAAAGTTTTGCCAGGGCAACTTCTCGAACTCCATAGAATTCACACAAACTGTTTTAAAATGTACCTTCATCTTATTGTTAATATTGTAGCATACACAGGGGTAGGGGTCAGGGCTTGTAGGTGACGGAATCAAATATGAAGACATAAGCCCGATACCATCTCCTCCAAGGGAGCCGCCTCTTTTGTACAGCGGTATCGGCACTATGCTTCAGAGCGGGAGGTCCCTGGTTCGCATCCCACCTCCGCCTAGGAGAAGCCCCTGCCTGTGGGAAAGTGGCTGTTTGGTCTGTGAAGCACTTCACTTTTACAGCTGACTCCAGTTCTGAGGCTCGAGGACGGTGTGTGTGTGTGTGTTTGAGGAGTGGTCTCAGAACCTCTTACAAGTTTGCGTTATAAATAGGACCCAGAGAGAACAGTGCCCCCTACAGTGTCGTCAATAACATTTCATACACATAAATGAACCTCCCTGTATTTGCCTATTAGGTTTTCATTGTATATGTCAGTACCTATGAAATACAGCAGAGAAAAAGCAAAACCCAATGTTCCTGTAGTTAGCAGAGCAATCAAAACAACAAGAAAAAAAAGAAAAGAGATGTGATGTTCTCTTAAGAAGTAAGAAGTCCAGGGAGACAGACAGACAGGCAGGTGGAAGCTGCAGGCCTTGCACAGAGCACCATCCATGCACTCACAGTACAGGCTTCACAAAGCTAAACAAGCAAATAAGCATCTAAAAAGATAAAACAAACGTGTGTGCGCTACGTCTACAGTTAAAGCACATGTAGGTTTTTGAAGTAGCACAGCAAAGAAGATGATTAGAGCCAGAAGCTTCAATGACTAGAGTAACGATTGAAGTGCCAGCCCTGAGGTCTTGCAGTCTTTTGGGAAAAGCACTATCTTCTATCAGGGCTGTGTTTACAGCAGCTTAAAGCTCTCATGCAGCTCCCTTATCTGCACACCAGATGAAGATAGCAGCTTCAGGCTCCTGCTGTCCACTGCTGTGGATGTATGAGCATGGCTCTGGTAATATTCTTGAGGCAGGGATCAATATGCTTTAAATGGGAATCCTTCAGATCAATTGATGCTTTTGGGCTAATTTATAGCAGTTATTCTGCTATACTGCTCAGTAAGTCGGTGGACTGTGAAATTCAAATGATGGGTTTGCAATTACATTAGCTAGAAATCTACACAGTGTATTATGGGCTTCCACAGAAAAGAATGCCAATTCTCCTTGGAGATAAGACCATAGGGAATATTGCCTGTTTGTTACCTCTCTTCCTGTCTGATTTCATTAATGTGTTTTTCATTAAAACATATATGTTGTATTTTTAGACAGTTATTTCAGTCTTGTATGTTATGCACGGTTATGCTCAAAGTTTTTGTTGGAAACTTTTGGCTGTCAGGGACTATAGTTGGAATTAGAAAACAGGTGCATAGCTAACTATTGCTCATCTCCTGTGCGCAGAGAATACCTGTCTGTGCAAGCCAGCCCTGCATTTAGGGGCGGACAAATCGGTAGTCCAGCCACCCGGGACTACCAAAAATTGGGTCCGGACTACCGAACTGTAGCTGGAGCACAGTAGAAAGTTAATAAAGGTACGTTATTTTATTTTTTTTATTTCCAACTGAACCAATAGCTAACGGTATTGTGAGGGAGCCCCCTCACATGGTAATGTCTTTATAAAGTGTGCAGCGCATTTGTACTATTTTAAATGTATACCCTGACGTTATTGTTGTTTTTATTAAGTTAGCAGAAAGCCGTGCTCGTGTTTTTATTCTGTGTACATGTTTAGGCCACCAAGTGTATTTGTACGGTACTACTGTATATTAATTGTATAATAATAATGCATTTGTTTTCAAGAGTTTAGTTACTGAGAATGCACAGTGGATACTGAGAGTGTGAGTGCACAGGGTAAAGAAATTAACTAATCATTTTTTATATTTATGATTTTTATAGATATTTATATGAATATTTAAAAATATAAAAGTAAACGGTACAAAATTGTTTAGCTAATGAAGACAGATGAGGAAAAATAAAAACAACACTACTATTACAAGTGCATAATAAGTGGATATTTTTAACTAATGATGAGATATTGGTTGGATCAAAAACCTAGACTGCAAGTCTCCAGAACTGATAAAGTCTTGGAAAATAATGCAAATGATGCGGTCAAGCATAATTGCCTACATTTTATATAAGGAAATTATTATTAGCTTGTTATTGTTTGGTAGAAATATTAACAGAAACTAGGTTGTTAACAAAACTTTGTCAGTATCTGGTTATATATGGTAAAAAAAACTAAACATGTTTTATTAGTGGACCTCAGAAGTGATGTCAGCTTTCTTTTCTGAACATTACTAACTTACAATTGTATCTGTCTACATTTTTAATGGTGCGTAGCGTTAAATGGAAATGTTTATCTACTGAAAAATGTGGGCTCCCAAAATTTGTGGTGGGCTACCATAGTTTACCTTTTGGTAGCCCCTAGGTCTACCACACATAGTAGTGATTTGTCCACCCCTGCTTTACATATTAGTCTGTCTGTGCCAGTAAGGGAGAGCAGCAGCTCTTCAACACTAACCTTTCGAGACAGCTTTGTGCAGGTTGAAATCACCCTGCAAGTTGCACCAAATTGAAATGATTCTGCACGGGGGACTCCGGTAGTCAACACATGCAGTATAACTGTTTCGGAGACATTCTGTCTTTCTGTTGAGGTTTAACACCAGCTGGTCAGTACGTAAGTGCAGAATAACTCTTGCAATAGCACATCACAGTTCTAGTGTTTGTATTTTATTTTATAGGTCAATGCAAAATGCTGTTTGTACATTGATGTGGCTTTAGCTTGGTTGATAGTATTTGATAGTAGTTCAGATAACCTCCATCTGCCTGCACCCCACAGGACAGAGCAGGCCATCGGCCATCCACACAATGTGCATTTCATTGCTTGTGTTTTATTGTCTCTGAATCTTTGTAGTAAAGCACTACAGGCAGGCATTCAGCCACAGATGTTAGACAACCCTTGAAGTTCTGGAGTTAGAGCAGGGGTGCCCTCTTTTCCGGGCAGTGTGTGTATCATTTTATACATCTGGCTCTCCTACCATAATCTGATCTGCTATAGATTGCCACACATGACAGAAATACAATCAGAAAAAGCAGAATATTAAGTTAATTTATATCAATATGATTTGATACACTCAAGCTCTGAGCAAAACTGACTGCCGTTTTCAAAACTCAGCATCTGCATCTCCCTGCTGCGGCAAATTACTGTCGACTCTGTTGAGCTATGCATTAAAGAGACTGTGGGCCTCCACAATGGAGAATAGGATATGGCAAAGATGAAATAAGGGCAGAGTATCTGTTCTAAAGAAAGTGTACACATATGGAGTTGCATTTTCAAATTGAGCTCTCACACTTACCAAGCAGTGGTGGTAAATATTATCACAAATGCACATTGGCATGCACTGTAATATGGATTCATATAGCATTGGATTGTCCCTAATCTGCAGTGCAAATAGAGCCACAAAAGCAACAAGGACATGCAGCTAATGCATGTACCTAGGGACACCACTCAGGAGGGCTACCTGCATACAATGCGCTTTTCATTGTAGCACGTGCATGGACCAGCATTCCAAATCGCAATACAAAAAAAAAATTTTATTGGCATAAAATGACTAGAATTAACAAGACAGGTGATATACAAATTTAAAACCCCCCACGTCACACTCCCTTAATCCAACCCCATGTGATGAATTCCGTCCGACTGCAGACATCATCACAAGCCTCTGGACCTTTCTCGGTCGCGTACTGTAAAAGCTTGATGCTTTGCCGGTTGCTGGTGAGGTCAAGATTGCTGTTCTAATCAAGCACCAGTGGCCTCTTCATTGGGCTTATTACTCAGGATAAGAATTAACCAGGGCAGTTCTAATCATCCTATTAAAGTGAGGTTTCAACCAGGGCATAGGAGTTCTCCCCTTATAGAAGGTTATCAGATCTGTAATTCCCACAGACTAGACAGGACCTTGCTGTAACATTTCATTCGCCGAGCAGCACCTCCTGCAGTTCAATGCCCAATAACGCCATCCTGGGGTATTGGGAGAATTCTGATCAGAGGGAATAGACTGCCCCCTGCTGGGCCACCAACAATGTCTGTTCTGCAGCACCATGGCTTTCCTTGGATGCCGCACCTCCAAGTAAAGGCCGAGCCCGTGTATTTTTAACCCCTGAGATCTCACGATCAGGCACCAAGGTGACCTCATTATTAATGTTAAACAGTACTAGTAATCTGTAATAAGTACTGAACTCGAATTTAAAAAAGTGTTTAAAACAGAATTTTTTAATGAACAGTTTACTTGAAAAAGTAAAATGGTAATGATAATAAAAAGTAGTGCTCAATTAGAAGTTACAGGGAGTAGTTTTGCACCAATTGCGCTGAGTTTTTCTTTAAAGGTCTTGCAGTTCATTATCGACCCATAACCCTCCTTCAGCACAAATAGCACTAATTACGGCACAATCATGCTCAGCCAAGGACATTCATTTTGGAGAAATTAGAACTTCTGCTGAGAATGTAAGACTGAAATATTTACGCTTATGTATCAGTTTGGATTTGGAGGACTGCACCTTTAAGTTTCGTTTTGGACTATTGCTTTTGCCATAGACAAACCGAATGTGATAAAAATGAGAGAGAAATGAGAGAAAAAGGCATGGTAGAAAAATATTCTCTTGACCTATACATTTGTGTTGTGTAAACTATGTAGTGTTCTGATTAAGAAAATAAATAAAACCTTAATTGTTGGAACCCTTGCATCGCCCTGAGTCATTACAAATACTACATTACAATAATAATGTGCTACATCGGCCTGTCTTTTTTTTCTTTCATTGGGGCCAGATTAGACCTTGGAGGTCTCCAATATGTAATCGAAGTTCAGGAAGTTGAAGGACAGATGATAAATAATCAATGCATGTATTAATTGTTGCACCCCTAATGCTTTTTCACTGTTTTTACATGTCAAGTAGTATTTGGTTGCTGTATTTACGTTCCATAACCTTTTACTGTACTATGTTTTATTGCAGTGGTGTCCCTGCGATTCTTTTTGGACAAAGATATCTAATGAAAAAGACCCCTGTATTCCTGTCAGCACAGGCAAACCAGCCAAGTGCTTCTTCCAGCTGCACCTGTTTGTGGTGACCTCCCTCTGCCTTACTGTTTATCAGACTTATCTGCTGGTAGTACTGATAAAGCCTAAAGCAGCCTGGGATAATCTAGACGTGTAGTACAATAATATATTATTAATTTATACGGTGTACACACGTACTTACTACGTACCTTCTGCTTCTCAGACGTCAATCTTGCAACCGATCCGATGACAACTTGCTGCTGTCCCACAGAGAAAAAAAGACAAAATCCAATTCTTAGCAGGAAACTGCAGTGCTGGCAGCAGCGATGCACTGGCTGCAGATGAAAGGCGTCATAGGTTATGCATTCAGATCTGTGTCAATCTGAACATGTAAGCTCAAATGCATTTTCCCGGGGTTCGAAAACTAGGGCATACAGATCTGTGTATCTTTTTAACATTCTTACTTTCAGCCTAGGGCAACACACCTTAACCTCAGTAGGTTTTTTTTTCTTGACGCTGTTTTACGTAATTATTATTATTTTGTTTTGTTTGACTTTCACTGAACTGGAGTGCATTGCACTGTTGCCATTCTGTATAGTAGGTCTTGAGATGTGCTCATTTTCTCAACTCTGTGACCCCTCCAGGGGACCCCACCCCCACTTTGAGAACCTCTTGATTAAAGAACCCAGTTTTTTGACATGCTCTACTTTGTCTTGTCGTAAAGCAAGGCATTCCAGTAAAGTAAAGCATTCCAGCTGAAAAACTGAAAACCCAGGTGAATCAACACCAGCATACTAATAACAGCACAGATATGTCTGAGTGTGTTCAAAGGCCCCACATCATGCCAATTACCTTGCTGTTGTTCTGAAATTGGAGAATGTGTTGCTTTGTTTGTAGATATGCATTGCTATTTCCAAAGGGGCTCTTGTACTGAACGCAGCACTGTGCTGTTAATGGCAGTGCTGTAAGGCGTTGCAGGCTGCAATGTGGCACAGCAGGTTAGGTTAATTCTTGTCCCGTGTCTGCCTCCTTAGTCTTCAGAAAGCCCTGCGGTGATCGAAGTTCAAAAGTGTCAAGTCTGGGCTTGAGGATGATGTCATCAAGAGTATTCCAGAAAGTTTCTAAAACATTATTTCCTGCAGTCTTTGGTAGAAAGTCAGTGGTTTTGCACTGTGATGAGTTTTTATCACACTACAAATAAAGAATTTCGCTTGGTAATCAGAAGGCAGTTCGGGTTTTCTTTCCGTGTGTTGAGTGTGGAAATATGTATCTTCCGTTGAGACATTATAGATTTGATAATAATCCACAAAAGTGACACAGCCTTTGGTGAGCAACATTTCCATATTAAAATGCCACTGTCAGCTTGAGCCAAAGATCTGACATGTGTCCAAGATTACTGTGGTATGTAAAGGTAAATTCAAATTCAGGTGTAGTCAATTGTGGTAAAAGCATAGTAAAATCACTGACCTTTTACTACCAAATATTTTTTGGGAAAGTTGCCAGACAAGGGGTAACTGACAAGTTCTATTCGAACTTCAGCCCAATCCTTTGCCCTGTAGGGGATGTGGGTCCTAAAATGTTAGTATTGCTGTAAGAACCTTAGGGACCACTCTTCCAAATTTTGTGAAACACTTTTGGTTTCAAGTCCCCCCTACTGGTCATTAACCCCCTCTGAAATTAGAATTTTTGGTATTTCTATCAAGTTTAGGCCGAAATAACTCATGTAGGGGGGCTCCAAAAAATCACACAAAGATATTTATGGATAGATGTTGATGAAATCTACAAGAATCAAGCAAAAACATTTTGGTATCCAGATTTGGGATTTTTGCCAGATTTTTAAAGTTGCATTTGTCATGCATTTGAGCATTGTTCAATTTTGCATTGTTTGGGGTTAGACAAAGTTCAATAATCATCAAATTTAAAATTATTGCGGGCGTGAACAGGAATGGGGAGCGATATTTTCTTCACAATGTTCTTCTCTTTCCTTGTGGTTTCTCTCCAACAAAAGAACACTTTTTATATATATATATAAGCCATTTGCTGCATTCTCATGCTGGCCAATCAGTCAATTAATCCCCCTGGGCAGGCACACCTGAAAGTCTTTGGAGTTTAAGTCTTCAGTGGCAGGGAACCTCTACCTTGCAACAATAGGCCAAGTCTTATTTCTTCACAATGTGCCAGTTGCCAGTATGCATGGCGCCAGGACACTGGAGAGCCGCACCGAGCAGTGTTCAAAACGACATGGCAACCATGCTGCATTGTCAAGATAGCGGAAGGCATGCTTATGCAAACGGTGGGGTTAACAGGAAAGTTTTTTTTTTAAAAAAACAGTGAATTTTCCATAATTCTTTCAAGACCTCACAGCCAAAAGAGATTGGAAACAGCATACGGTATGGTGAGCACCTAATGTTTGCCAAGATTATCTATTTTTTGTGTTTTCTATAAGTTTGTAGTTTTTAAAACACACCTAATTGAGGTTTTGGTAGTTTCAAATGCGTCGCTGTAACAAAGAAATCCCTCAGCTCCAAGCTAGTGCCACTGGAAGCACACCCTTTCAGAGGGGGTTAATGACCAGTGAGGGGATTGAAACCAAACGTGTTTCACAGAATTTTAGGACCCGCAACCCTCTCAGGGTAAAGGATTGGGCTGAAGTTTGAATAAAACTCATCACTTACACCTCATCTGGCAAATTGCCAAAAGTGAGTTAGGTGTGCCTGGTATTTTTTTCTCGAAAGCTCTATTTGAAAGCTCTCTCTCTCTCTCTCTCTCTCTCTCTCTCTCTCTCTCTCTCTCTCTCTCTCTCTCTCTCTCTCTCTCTCTCTATATATATATATATATATATATATATATATATATATATGAGAGCTGCTGTGAATTGCTGTAGCTATCAGGGGACATGAATGATCTGAAATATTAATTCTTCTTCTATTAATTTTGTGGTTAGTGGTTGGTTTGGAGTTTAACGAGGGTACTGAAACAGGTTGCCCTTCAGTGTATTATGGTCCATTTATACAGAGAAAGAGAGTTTATTGGGCCACTGAGACTTGCGGGGCTGGTGCTGTACTGAACTCCTCTGTCTTTCATGAAATCATTGTCAAGAGAATCAGGGTTCAGTGTCCTGGTGGAACCATCTGTTACAGTTACAGAGATAGCACAGGAAAGATGTTTTATTTTTTATGTCTTTTGCCTTATTCAGACAGTCAATAGAGAGAGTTTTTGAAGCATTTAGCACCTTTAGTCTAAATAGATCCAAACACAAACTTTGTTTAAACAGGCATTTAGATACTGGTGGGAAATATTGGGAGACAGTTGTCCAGTTTGCAAAGAAGGAACGTTTGCAAAAAAGGGATTCTACAATGTGGCCATGTTGATACTGTTTCTGTTTATTTACAGGGATGGAAAGAAAACTCCTCTTGCATAGCAGGTTTTACTAGGAGTTTGATTAGCCACAATATGGATTTAACAAGCTCTGGTGTGTCCTATTAAACGCATAGTAAAACCAGGAATGGAGCAAAATGCTATGCAATGAGAGTCTTATTTCCATCCCTGATTTATGAAATCCTATTCCATTGGTGGATCTAAATAATAATCAAAATAGGGACCCTCCCTGGACTTCTAGTTTTATTAAGCATCTTAATCAGGGCAGTTTTTAGATCAATTTTGAATATACCTCACTGAGCATTAGAGCAAAAATATTCAAATTGAAACAGGCAAAACAGAAGCTTTGCTCCTCCTAGACTTCTATAAATAAGTTTGTTTTTTGTTTTGGTATGCACGTGTCCTCGAGGCAGGTGCTGTTCACTGTTTTTGCCCTGGATGCACAGTCCAGGTGTTGAGTTACGAGCTGAAGTTCTGCTGGATCTGCCTTCACATTGTTTGTTAGTTCTATTGATTTTTGCTAAGTAGAATGAGGTTGAAATAAAAACTAAAAACCCAAATGATCTGAACTTGCATAATTAAATCCTGATTCTAACCCTCCTGGACTAACTGGATCCTTTGCTGTGAAATATGGTTTTGATCCACAATGATTCCTTTGCTCAGACAGTAAAAGAGAGAGAGAAAGATGGAGAGTGATGTATGTGACTTGATAGCTGCCAGAGAGTGAGGCCATAATATTGTCTATAATTATTCACTTAATAATTCACAATTGACTGTAATTATCACAGCTCATAAAAGGCTGCTATGCAAGCTAAATATTAAAGAAAGGAATCAGTTTGGTCTTGAAGCACCTAAAAGTGTCGGTAAAGCAGAGCGCATTATTGTGGGCTGCCTGGGATACCCAAGAGATGTTATAAACTCAAATTAGTGCTCAGGTACCATAGCTTGAAGTTTGCAGTGTAAATGCACAAGCAAATATTAGTTAGATCTATAGCACGGTGGGGGGATGTTATTTTCCACAGCAGCAGTGCAGATTTTCTATTCTGTTATTGCCCTAATGTTCCGTTAGTGTCCTTCATTGTTTCTTCTGTGTGTTTTTTCTCTCCAAGCCCCAGTTGTTCGGAATCTGTTAGACTCCCCTATTATTAGTGCTCTCAAGCAGCCAAGGATTTTTTTTTGTCAGCTGTATGCCGTTTTTGGAATGCTCTTATTTGGAGGGTTTGTCAGCAGCCCCACACTGTCGCTCCAGACCCTTGATACAATGCAGGCTCACCTCATGAGTCAGTCCTTAATAAAATTAATAAAGAAAGAAATTCATTAATTAATCAATAAAATACAGCTCCTGCTATAACCTCTTTTTTAATTAGTTTCCTAACATATCTGGTCATATTTTTCACTATTCCACATCTCAGAAAGAGATATAAGCTTTAACAACATGCTTATGTTTTAAGTCACTGCAAACAAGGTATTTTGATTGATTTTTTTAATTTGCTGCTTAAATGCTAACAAACACACCAAACCCTGCTTAAAGAAAGAACCAGTGCTGTATTTATTATTTTTAACAACCAACTGTCAATAACACTGTATGGTTAATGAAGGGTCCAAGAACACTGAATACGAGACAATAGGATTTTTGCCAGTGCTGCAGGTATTTATGGTATTTCTTTCTTTGGAAGTCACAGTAGTTTTGTAGGCTTGGTTGTCCAGATACAAACTTTACAGACTACTGCACCCTGCTCTGGGGCACTGCAGAGAACAGTGGGAAGGCTTAAACTGTATTAACAGAACAGGTCCAGTCAGTGTTGCGTACTCTTGCAGAAAAGCAGAGATGGGCAGCATGCCATGTGTGTGGTTATTTAACTGTGAGGCAGCCGTGTACTAGAAGCACACAGTTTTGATTGTAGTGAAAGCGAATGGTGCCAAATTGGTTCACAGGAGACTTGAATGAGTATCCACTGTAGATGGTGCACAGTACATACGCTGCCCTCAGCCCACTTTGTATAAGTATAGACCTTCAGACCTTCATCTAGTCAGTGAAAGGATCATTCATGCTCCTTGCCCATTCTAATACATGCCCCTTTTGCAGCAATTCCCATTAATGATGACATTGAATAATAGCTGTGACACACTGCAAACACAGTGCTGTTGCTCTTGTCATACCTGTGGATCTGCACCAAAAACAGTCAATGTCAATCTGTGCTGTCAAATTGGGTTGTCAGTTTTGCTACATGGGGGGCACCTGCTCGCTGTATATAGCAGGAATAACATCTGTACATTATAGTCAATAAATGCATGGATTAATAACATACAGGTAACTTTAAAGTATGGATTACAATAGCCTAGCAGTAGAGCACTGAAAAGTATTGGGATTGACTGCAGAAATAATTTTGACACTGGGCCGGTGATTGACCCAGTGATAGAAAGTCACCTAGTGTCATATTTAAAGAAAGTCTAATCGGCTGCAGTAGCTGCACCTGTTTCTCTGTGGTTTCCCCTCCAGGCTTTCTGCTGTACGCTGGTTCTTGGCTCCCTTACAATTGGGATCACACCCAGTGATTAAAAGAAGAAAAAACATCTCTTAGCCCCTGCTCGATCCCAAACCCGTTCATCACTTACCTTTGAAATCTCTACATGTTAGACTGGGAGTGACAGGGTAGCAGAGTGGTGACATCCCAGACCAGAAAACTGACAGAGACACAGGTACTTGCAGGGTTGAAAACGCTGGTGCGCTGTTTTATACAAAAACAAAATACACATTTAAACAAAAACACTGCTCAAAGAGCAAAAATAAAAGGTTTAAACAAAACAGTCTCGAACACAAACAGAATAAATAAAACCAAAACTCCTTCCAGGAGTGCTAACTTAAACATTTCAGTTCTAAACTATACCAGACAGCTAAGCTGTTTACCGGTCACAAAAAACCCACACTATTCAGGTAGCTTTCAAACACTGTACCGTCTCTCTGTTTCCAGCTCCCTGGTAGTCTCTCTCTGTGGGAGCTTCAGGTTCTCTTTTTATAGCATGTGGCTGTTCCCAAGTAGCACCAGTTATCCCATTTGGGAACAGCCACATTCCCACATGTATTTGGCAGGGACAGGAATTAACCCCATCTCTGCCAAACACCAGCAAAGCACATATAAACACCAACAATTTACAGGCAGGGCTCTTGCTCTGTCACACTGGGGTATTATTACTTTAGTGTTTCATACTTAACCCCCAGGGACCATGAGGTTGGGTTTGCTGCTGTGAACAGGAGCAAGGTACAATGTTGTAATGGCATGCATCAGATAGAGGGGATTAGGGCACCACTTTTAAAGCTTCAGCACAGGTGAGCACACCTGCAGTGGCAGCTCTTCTTTTGAATATTTACTAAGTAGACTAGAGATCAGACGCTTTTACTTCACTAACTGCTGTGGTGGAAAAAATGCCATTAAAAATGCATATAGCATAATATGTGTGTCTTGCTTATAGGGAAATATGTGACGTATGAAAAATTATTTTCATAGCTCTATGTGCTCTTTAAATAAGTGAAAACATGCCAGAGATTTGGTCAATTTATGTCCATTTAATTCTCCATTTCACCCCTTTTAGGTTTCAAGTCTTTATAAAAGTCTGATATAAAATCTAACTGTGTCCGTTTTAAAGCTTTGCTGTGTCCCTTATAAAACTTTACTATGTGATTTTCAAGGCCCTATTTTTCATTCGTTTCTCTCCAGGTCGAACCATTTAATTGGAAATAGGATCCACATGCTTCCAATCCTCAGTTGGTTACTTGCATGAACCTGTTTCTGAATGCAGGTTAACCAGCTCTTTATTCATTTATGCCATGGGCTGATCCAGCTTGCATGTCTTTGAGTCATTGCATTTATATTGTTGAAGTGCCAAATCTCACACCTCAAAAGACCACAGAACATGCCTGCAATGGGATAGTCTTGCACGTTGTCTGAAGATATTGATAGCAGTTCTTTACTGAATTCATCCACAACTTGTGCTACTGTACATTATACAAACATTGACTGGTGTCGAGACCTATAGTGGAAAACGGTTGCCCTGAGGGTTGAAAAAGCATCAGACAGTGCAATAATGCCCAAAGCCGCAGGCAAAACAATACCTGCTTTATGAAACCTGTGACGTCAGAGAGCAATAGTTGGTATTTACTTTTGACTGCTGAGTGACGTCCGAGGGATATTGACTGCTAGGGTGTCAATTGTTTCGTTTGTGGGTAATAGCACAAACTATTTTTGGTCATGTAACACTGTATCATCCAGTAGCGTTGAAAGTTTCAATCTTAAACTGAGGAACCACAAAGCCACTTTTTCAGGAACACTGGCTTGAAACCTGTTTCCAGGAGACCTAGTTTGAGGTTGCTGTGTCAAACCCCAGGTCTCCCCTGGGTGTGCCATACAGTGGCCTGAAACCTTGTCTCCTGAAACCAAATACCAAGCCACAAAATGGCTTGGTATTGCCTAAGCTTTAGGGTAAAATTATCCCTGAAATGACGCAAGAGATCCCATTCACAGAAAAAAACTTTCATTTGCTGTTATTGCTTGGTAATCACCCTTCTGCACCACCAATTCTGTTAATATAATCTGCATCCCATTGTAGTTTATAACAAATATTTTAATTCAGTTTGGCATCAATATTCAATCAGACCGCTGCAATTAAACTTTACAGTGTATTGGCAATACAACATTTCAAGGATACCCAGATGCATGTCTGGAGAGAATTCTTGTCACTTGTCCTTAGGAAGCCAATCAATTAATTGTAAAATGCACTTATTTCACACTGTGACCATTATCTGCAATAAACAAGACCTGATTACAGAAGAGAAACAGAGAAATCTGAAGCTGACCTTTTTACTCAGGGTGATTGAATGCAGATGGTATACCCAGTTGACCAGTGGCCCATGGGTCTGTTGGAGAGCTGGTTTTCCTGTATGCAGGGGCTGTGGTGTATTGCTAAAGCTGGGCTGTAATTACACTGTGTGGTGAAGGATTGATTAGCGTGGATCAGGACCCTGCTGGGAGCTCTGAAAGGATTCAGGGTGGGGTGTAATGGGCTTGTCGATTAGACAGCCCACCACTCTAAGGGTTCCTGAGGTTTGGGTCAAGAGGGCATGCCCATCTACTACTGGGTAAGCAATATGGATGGATGGAATCTACCACCCCCTTCTAGCAGTAACTGAAGGCATTGTAAACCAGCAACCAAAAAACTACAAATCCCAGCATGCAGTTTGACCGCAGGGTATACTTACTTTTAATTCCCATCTCAAGGGTTGAGAGGGGTCGAATTGGAGACAGGAATTGTGAGCCTATTAGCTACACAATAGCACAACTGTGTACAAAAAATCAGTATAGTGTGCATGTGTAACGAAAGTTTAAAAGAAAAAAATAATCTAATGTGCAACAACATTCTATTCATAAGTGGATTGACTTCCCTATATTTATTGTCAGTGGTTATGGCGGGAGCTGGACTCCAAACACAGAGTTTCAAATAGCGTGTCAAAAGGTAGTTTCCAATTCCAAATTCAATAAAGATGGTAAATAAAGCAAGCGAGTGTGGGGGATCGATCCCACAATGCAAGAGAAACACTCCGAGGAAGAATGGCGCCTCTCTGGCAGATGGGCACTGCCTTCTGGGGTGGAGACTGTCTCCACAGGGACCCGAGCTCACCACTCAGCAGCTCCTGCAAGAGTGCAGATGGTCAGTGCCAGCAGATTAAGCCTTCAGAAATTCACCCTGGTAACTGCAGTTTAGCCCTTGAGCTAGTAAAATATTTCCCACTGGAGAAGGGGGGCTGGGATATAGACTTTCAGCTCTACAAGTCTGCAGAGCCTAGTGACAGTGACTTCTCTAATGCTGATAATAATCCTCTAGTCACAATTAGACGTGGCGGTGTTGTGGGAGCATGCTTGAGTGATCCACTCCTTTCGCGAGAAGCTTCCCAATGGAATTGTAGTCCTCTGTTCGCCGGCTTGGAAAACATAGCATATTAATTTAAAATAAAAAAAGAGAGAAAAAACTGCATAAACGAATGGCCCCGAGGATAATGGAACTGGAGAAGGAATAGAAGAAGAAAAAAAAGTAATTGCGAGGAAATCTTTTACAACACGCTTATTTTCCTCTAATGAAGCCCTCCCCTGGCAGAGTGCAGACATGCAAGGAATCTCTGATGAGTCTGGAGGAAGTCTTTAAGTTGTTAGCCAGGGTTTGGAGAGCTTAACTGTACCACCTTCAATTTAATCACTGTTGCTTATTCTATAGCATTAAGCCTGCCCGGACAGTCTGCAATGCTGTGACAGGGTACTCGTGTCACGTGTGTGGGTACCCGCTGATATGCAAGACAGAGAGACATGGGAGGTGGAGTTGAAACGTCAGCACAGGCGTGCAGGATTTATTAACACAAAAGAAAGTAAATAAACAAAAGGGTCATATGACACTACTAGCGATGGTAGCGCACAGAGGACACATACAGCAAGCTGTACAAAAGGCAAAATAAACACAGTACGAAAACTACAAATAAAAGGTGCCACACAGGACAAGCGCAAGCCTTACTGAACGAGGCGTCCCGCTCCAGGAACCGGGTACACTACGTAACCCTCGCTATACATTATTTGGGATCAATATCCTCTAAAGTAACTTATGAGCCGGCATTCTTACGGCGACTCCTGCATCTTCATACAGCCTTGGCTGGGGATTGCCTTCACAAGTACCGTGTTGCAGTTTCAGGGTTGCATAGCTGTAGTTCCTGCAGTGCGGATGCTCTCCTCCTGAGTAGACGCAGCTCCCCTCTGTAGCATGGCATTGCAGTCGCCCAGAACGATCCCCACCAGATGTTTTTATGTTGATGGACACGCAGTCGAGACCTGCCCACCTGCTGATTGAGGACCGGCACAGCCAATAACTTGCTGCCCTTCCACCCAACCAAGCCTAGCAGGCAACAAGTCTCAACTGAGCGCCTGTCTGTAAACAATCATTTAATCAAGCTTAACAACTCCAAAAAGCACACAAAACAAACCTGTTTCCACATATAATTTACATCAATAAATCACCCTGCTACAAATGCTTTAACTTATCGCAGACTTCTCTTATTCTTTTCTTGGTCCCAAATGGTTTCAGTACCTTTTTTGCATGACAAGGCATGGCATCGTTCTGTTATAAGATTTAGTCAAGTCAACCCCCCTTTTTTTAAAGCTATGTTAGGGTTATATGAGAGGATCCTGTACATCACACCAATATTGTATTATTTTATATAGGTTTACCTCGCATTAATTAAAATGTTCAGGAGATCAAGAAAGCACTTCACAACGGATGGAGTGCCAAAATGTAATTGGTAAAGACTTCCATATGTTCTTAAAAATACATTTTAATTTCAAACTTGTGTGGCCATGGGGACTAGGCAGTTATGACCAGGGTCCACCCTTCACCCAAAAACAGACATCAGACGTGGAGTTGTACAGCTGTCAGCTCCCTGTCTGTGCTGGATCTAAAACATCCACCTAGAGGTGGAAAAGTCCCCATCAGCCCCCTAGCCAGTTAGCTGCCTCCCAGCAGGCCTGCACCGAAATCAAGGGCTGCTGGAAATGTAGACACTGGAAAAATAGAAAACAGTCGTGGGCAAGCTCAGTAATAAAAACAAGAAAAGAGCGAAAGATATTGGGGGGGGGGGGGGGGGGGGGCGGGGGGGGGGGGGGGGGGGGGGAATGAAACTCTTGGGATGATTTCTCTGTCACTGCAGGGCTGGAAATGCATAGTTAAGTTTCCTAACAATCTGCCCTGTTAGTCTCCTGTGTCTCGCTGATGGACTTTTTAAATGAAATTGTGCCTCTTTGACTGCAACACGCTTGCAGAGCCTCTGGGCTTGAGGGAAGCTTGTACAGGGCAATCATTACGCTGGCTAACCACAAAATTGAGAGATTATTGTTAACATGTATTACCGCTCCCTGGTAATATTTTACTATGACTCAGTGGAAGCTGCTGCTGATGGGGATGGAGCAACATTTAGAACTTATGAAGCTATGAAGCTACCCACTGCTACCGCAAACTTATGAGACACCAATGGAGCTATGGAACTATCCACTGCTACCACAAACTTATGAGACACCAATGGAGCTATGGAGCTATCCACAGCTGACGCAAACTTATGAGACACCAATGGAGCTATGGAGCTATCCACTGCTACCACAAACTTATGAGACACCAATGAAGCTATGAAGCTATCCACAGCTGACGCAAACTTATGAGACACCAATGGAACTATGGAGCTATCCACTGCTACCACAAACTTATGAGACACCAATGGAGCTGTGGAGCTATCCACTGCTACCACAAACTTATGAGACACCAATGGAGCTATGGAGCTATCCACTGCTACCACAAACTTATGAGACACCAATGAAGCTATGAAGCTATCCACAGCTACCGCAAACTTATGAGACACCAATGGAGCTATGGAGCTATCCACTGCTACCACAAACTTATGAGACACCAATGAAGCTATGAAGCTATCCACAGCTACCGCAAACTTATGAGACACCAATGAAGCTATGAAGCTATCCACAGCTGACGCAAACTTATGAGACACCAATGGAACTATGGAGCTATCCACTGCTACCACAAACTTATGAGACACCAATGGAGCTGTGGAGCTATCCACTGCTACCACAAACTTATGAGACACCAATGAAGCTATGAAGCTATCCACAGCTACCGCAAACTTATGAGACACCAATGAAGCTATGAAGCTATCCACAGCTGACGCAAACTTATGAGACACCAATGGAACTATGGAGCTATCCACTGCTACCACAAACTTATGAGACACCAATGGAGCTGTGGAGCTATCCACTGCTACCACAAACTTATGAGACACCAATGGAACTATGGAGCTATCCACTGCTACCACAAACTTATGAGACACCAATGGAGCTGTGGAGCTATCCACTGCTACCACAAACTTATGAGACACCAATGGAGCTATGGAACTATCCACTGCTACCACAAACTTATGAGACACCAATGGAGCTATGGAGCTATCCACTGCTACCACAAACTTATGAGACACCAATGGAGCTATGAAGCTATCCACTGCTACCGCAAACTTATGAGACACCAATGGAGCTATGAAGCTATCCACTGCTACCACAAACTTATGAGACACCAATGAAGAAATTCAACACATGCTTTCACAGCGTTCGTGTTATTGTTCTCTGCTTTTTTCCAGGTATAGTCTGGTTAGATTCCTAAATGTTTTCCCAGTAGGAGCCCGGTTAGAACTGCCTTACAGCACATAGGTGACTACTATGAGCAAAGGGACTTCGATCACATTTATATTGAAGCTAAAATAAGACTCATTTTCACACCTCCGTAGTGGTGTAATATACAGGCAGTCTCTTAATAACATGATTAGTTATTGTGCATCTGTATTATGCACTAAATGGTTTCACCTTGAAATCACACTGCAGCATTTCTGCCTGTGCTAAATCACCTTTCCAGCTAGGTAAAAACGCAGGATGCCAAGTGGAGCAGTCAGCAGGATGTCAAACATGCGCCTGTGTGATCCAGTGACAACACACAAAACCAATTACCTGCATGTAAAACTTTCTGCTGAACCAACGGTATGTGTTGTGTCACTTCAATGGCATTCTTTAATGTGCGACATGCAACGTCTAATGGAGTATTAACACTGATTAGCCGCTGTCACCGGGTCATAGTTTGTTTCTTTTTTCCACCAGTTAACTATGTTAAATAAATAAATAAAATCAATGTAAAGGCCGGAGGGCTGGTGATTTCTGAGGAAACAGGCTGCTTCGCTAAGCACTTTGTTGGCAGATCTGCTGTTTCCTATTATTCACTCTCTTTTTTTGTTTCATTTCAAGCTGTGCCTTCGCAGCATCCCCACTCACCTCCCCTCCTGCTCCCCCCTACCCCTGTCAGAAAAACAGCGATTGGGGTCTGAAAGGCAGTCGCTGGGGATCGGGGGGGGGAAGCGATTGGGCTCTGAAAGGCAGTCGCTGGCTATCGGGGGGGGAAGCGATTGGGGTCTGAAAGGCAGTCGCTGGGGATCGGGGGGAAAGCGATTGGGGTCTGAAAGGCAGTCGCTGGGGATCGGGGGGGAAGCGATTGGGGTCTGAAAGGCAGACGCTGGGGATCGGGGGGGGAAGCGATTGGGCTCTGAAAGGCAGTCGCTGGGGATCGGGGGGGGAAGCGATTGGGCTCTGAAAGGCAGTCGCTGGCTATCGGGGGGGGAAGCGATTGGGGTCTGAAAGGCAGTCGCTGGGGATCGGGGGGAAAGCGATTGGGGTCTGAAAGGCAGTCGCTGGGGATCGGGGGGGAAGCGATTGGGGTCTGAAAGGCAGACGCTGGGGATCGGGGGGAAAGCGATTGGGGTCTGAAAGGCAGTTGCTGGGGATCAGAGTGGAAGCGTACCTGCCGAGCTTGTTTAAATAGGAATGAGAGTTGCCACTTGGTTTGACGGCCGCAGGAGTGAGTAAGATTGATGAGGCAGGAGCACAAGGACTTTGCATTTCATAAAGTGACAACGACAGCCCTTCGCTTACCTTTCTCTTTGTTTTAGTTTGTGACAATTGTGTGCTTCCGGATCTGCTCTGGGCAAATGGTGAAAGCAGAGGAAAAGTAACAGAAGTGTCAGGGGCCGTGATGAATAAATATTTAGAAAGTAAGGACTTGCGGTAGGTGCTAGGGGGCGCAGTGGGCTTATTTTCATTTAATTTAATTTCGCTTTGGTGGGCTCAACTTGAGTGCACAGTAGTGAGTCACACAACAACCCACTGAATGCAGTCCCTCTAACTTTCTCCATTACACAAATGACTGACGAGTGTACATGCACTGTAACTTCATTTTAACTGCATTTTTTATCACAGTATTATAACAGTTGTTTAGCATCACCATAGCTTCCCAGAAGTCAAACATTCACTATGTTATACAGTACACTCAATCAAATCATAGTCTGAATAAAACCAGTTTGTCAGTTTTCTTGCGAGAAGTGCAGACTCTCAGCAACTAATTGAACACAATGTATTTTTCTTGTAGACAGTTGTATAAACAGACGGACAGAATGAGCCAGTGTCTATAGAGTAAGGTAAAGGAAATGTAAAGGTATACCCATGGGGAGGCAAGCAAGTGCCTGCGGAAAGCAAGGGAAGAATGATGGCTTTTTAATCACTTCTCACTCTTACATGTTGCACGACAAACTCCTGAAGTCTGCAGGGACCAGCAGCCCCGAGCAGTCTTTACAAATTAGCTTTGTTTTTTCAAATTCTTTTTCTTTCTTTTTTTCTTTCCTCCTTTCCTTCACAGTGATCTCCCCTTCATTAATTAATTCCACATCGCTTTCCATTACACAATTAGATATATCGCTCGCTGCCTTCCAAAAGAACAGCGCTACATCTGTTATGGAGAGAGACAGGGAGAGAGGGTGAAGAAGAGAAGGGAAGATAGTCAGCGGAGGGAGAAGGGAATGGAGGGGAGGCAGCAGGTTGCAAAGGAAATGGGTGAAGTAAAGAGAAGGTGATGAGTGTAATTTAGCCTGGCTTTGGAATGTGTCTCTTTGATGGTCCAGCACTAAGCTCTCTGGCAATTAGCAGGAATAGGATTAATAAGAATGTCGCCTTCTAGACAGGAAAAAGATAACCCTGAGCTAGCCGAAATGAAATAACACGCTTCTTCCAGTCATGGGATCATCTGTCTGTATGAGTGACAGGTGACTTCCTGATGAAATAAGTGAAGAAACAGCTGCTTGGGCTTGTGATGATTGCTGCTTTTCGTAGACTCTGTGTAGAACAGCAATCCACACAAGCAGATGTTTCTTCACTTGTTTCTCTTTGAATGGTAAATTAGCCCAATCAACACCAATGACCGTTACCTGATTTCTGTGTAGTGCTCAATCCGAATAATTGAATATTCAGTTCGACAGCGCTAGTAGGTAGGTCACTGGAGAATGTAGAGTTGCCACAGGCATTTTTCCAGGGTGTCTACACAGTATCTTCTAGCTTCTTCTAGCCAGTGGAAACAAGGATATACACACGAATAGACAGACGATGAAAAGAGTGACATGTGGATAGTTTCATGGGCTACCGTTAGAAAAAAAGATTCTGAAATATGTGATACACATATAGAGCTTAACTGTCATGGCTATACAGTACTACTGTCTTTTAACTTTTTTTAAAAGACAGGTTTTTTTTTTTAATTTCAGCTCAGCTGTGCTGAAGGGAGAGAGAGGCGCAAATGTATGCTGTTTTTTTCTACACTCCTTGACATACTGAATGGAACTGTAATACATTTTAAATGAAAATGTGAATTTGATGAACTTTGGGCCACAATTAGAGCCATTTATTTAACTCTCAGCATGACAGGTTCTAAATGGGGCTGGCTATGGATGAGAATGCTGCTTTATTCCTTCTCGAGTAGCTGCCGAGTGTGTGTGGTGTGTGTGTGCGTGTGCGTGTGCGTGCATGTGTGTGTGTGTGTGTGTGGGTGTGTGCATGTGTGGCAGGGGTGTGTGCTTGTACACATTTGAATAAAGATGACACTGTAAGTGATGTACAGTATTTTCAGGGGAGGTTGTAGTGCATGGGATTAAATATGAGATACGTGATGTCACTGTTGGATATAAAACAACCATCCCCTACTAATTAGTAAAATAGATACAAATTTTAAACTAATACATTGAAAAATGAGCCTGCTGTAGGCAGAGTGTGGGCGAGCCATTAAAGAAACTGGGATACAAGTCACAGCAGTATTGTGGTCACCTAGCCAGAATCACTTTGCTGCTGGTGCTTTGTGGGTATGATATTAAAACAAACACACAGGCTTCCCGGTTTACATCAGATTTATTCATCACGCCGTTCCTCTGCGAACCCCAGCTTGTACATCAGCACTATCTCTTGATGATAGAGTGATCATGGAAGTGTTATGTTAAATAACTTGGCTGCAGGCGTAAGGAGAAAATAAAACAAAAAACAAAACACACAGTGAAAAAATAAAAAGAACAAAGCTTGTTTGAAGTTAACACCGATGGCAGTGGGGCTGAAACTGTGAATAAAATACAGCAGCAATTAAAAACAGAGTAGGCAGCTCATTTATATTTATAGTGGTTCTGGCAGGGAACTCACTTTAACCCTCGATAAACAATATGTCCAATGATCAGCAAAGAATGGATTCATATCTTCCCTAAATCCATTACTTCCCTGCTGTGCGCCAGAGTGTGCCTCCTCCTCCTCAGCACCACCTGCTTTTTGTTTTGGCTTCAACTAACAGAGAGGACAGCTATCCTGCCCACTGCCCATGGCTTCCTACAGCCAGCCTATCCACTTATCTTCAAGCTAATTTATGGGCCGGCGCACCTCAAAAGGCGAGGCCAAAGGCCAAAGAACATAGTGTAAAATATGTATATAATGTAGTAGTGTTTGTTGTCTAGTCTGTTTTAATAAATAATCCATTGCATGAGTTTCCTGACTGAAATACAGAATGCAGAGAGCTAATTGGTGCCAGGCAACCTATACCAAGATCACCCCATACAGCTTCTTCACCAGAACATATCCCAAATACAAAGTCCTGTGCTGTGCATGAAGGTGTTGCATATTCCTTCAGAACATGTTCCCATTGCTGGTTAGGCTTTTGTACAGTGCATATGACTTTGCAAAAGAAAACACAGCATTTGCACACTTCTAAACCTTTTCATTAAACCAAGGGCAGCAACACTGACATTGTCAACATGATGTGCATTCAACCCTATGTTGACAGCCCAAGCCCCCCCCCACCACCACCACCTTTAGATCCCTATAGAAATCAACTCAGCGCCCCATCCACTGAGTGTGTGTACACTGGAATCCACTTGGAGAAAGCATCTTTTAACTGAGATTCTACAGAGGTGCATACCGGATGATCCTTAGCAAAGGTATCAGACACAAAAAGTGACTTCCAAAAGTACAGTTTAATAGAGCTTTATCTTGTAGTATAATAGCTTTACAACTAGGAAATAACACTCAACTAGGTGTGCAGTGGTTGAATAATATACATACAGTATACACAAACTGGCACTGATACTGGAGAGTGCTTCTAAAATATTTCAGGCGATCCATTCAGGGCAGACAGTAGCATTTCTAAATGGATTCTGGCCAATCACAGTGTTTGATTTGTACAAGACATGACTATAAGTATGTGAAACTGTATTTAAAAAATGAGGGGGGTAACAGGGATGAAACACCCTGATATTGTGGATTCTGCAGTCTTATTGTTTTCTCTGACATAACTGATCAGTAGGAGATCGAGGCTGTAACAGTTAATATTCACTCCAGTATACTGGTGCTGGCATGAAGACAGTTATTATGCCAATCTTCATGACTGTCAGCTCTGTTGGTTTTATGAATCTGCCTCTCCCTCTGTTCAATGTTCTGATAGACAAAGTATATGATCTACACATCTGAATATTAGTCTTCTGAATAGTTTAGTGTTGGCATAGCTGCCTCAAGAGACCTGGCATTCACCTTGATTCAAAAGTAATTTCTAAACCCCCTCTGGTCAAAGAACTGTTGCTATACAGCTGAATGGCTATGATTCAAATCTCATTAGACCTCTTAGCAAAATGCAGCATTGTTATACTAAGACATCTGCTAGCTGTAAGAACTTGTCTTAATAGCTGTTGAGCTTAGTGATTTAAATATACTTGTTTGTTTTACAAACTAAATAAAAGTGAACATTTCTCTTAGTGTGCTCATTGTTCAAATAAATGTACATAAAACATCTTTGCATTTCAGGAACAGATGCACCAAGCAATCGAGTTTTTAACAAAACAGACTCTTACAGCTTCAGGAAAATATGTACAATGCACTGACTCTGTAGCAGAACAGTGGCAACAGTTTGCTGTTTGTTTGTTGTTTCAGTATTCCTAACACCTTCCCTGCATTGGTTACAGCAGCGTTCATGCACAATAACACTTCCTAACACAGTCTTGCTTTTAACATTGACCGTCGCTGGGGCCCGACCGACCTCCTGACAGCCCGAATACTTAAGACGCAATCGTATTCACTTACTGTGACAGCCTGAGCCCAGGGACCACGGCTCTTCACCGGCTCCTGTTTAGGATGCAGAATGCAGAGCCTATTGGGTTTCTGAGTGTCCTGAGCCCATTTAAATTGCAGCTGAACTGAATAAGTTAAGAGGGGCTGACTGCTCTAACTGAGGGAGACGATAAATTGTGTTTGCGAGCCAATTAATTTGTTTATAAGCTCGCTATGCAGCCCCCTTCGACCTTCCTGCCAGTCGGAGTGGATTATGTTTAGCGAGCTGTCGGGCTCGAAATTATAGCTGCTTAAAAGGCACAGAACAGATAATTGTGAGAAATGCCCAATCCTAATTTTGCATCAATAACTGTAAGTGTTAGAAGGACTTTAGCTGGTTAGTACAGAATCGCAACCAATAAACTACAATGCTCCATGACTATTAATAGGTTTAAGAGGGAACTGTCCTATATATTTGTCTTTTTAACCAGAACAGCTAAGCTGAGAAGCAGCTTGTCATCTCCAGTGGGGTCCTGTTTATGATCATATTCAACAGCTGGGAAGCAAGAAGCACAAGGAGGTCAAACCACTTGCCCAAAGTCACACAGTGAGCTAGGGATTGGAGCCCAGGATTTCCTGGCACCTTGTCCTTTGATCAAACCACTAGACCACTGTGCTGAAGAGCCTATTGATAACATGGACACACTCCATCCATCAATTCTTCATAAAGCTGAGACCCATCTGCTTTCCGAATGTTAAAACTGGTGGTCTTGTGGTCTGGTCATATGGTGACGGAGTAGCTTTAAGCTTCTATTGACCTTTGCTGTTGAATTCTGTTGCTTGGACGTACTGTAGGATACCATTTGCCAAAATATTGCATGTTCCTGTAAAAATACTGCATTCTGAGATGAATGGTGGTCATATGAAGCGCTTAATGCAGTAACTCTTATAGGCATCTTCTACAGTATAGCACTCTCTGTGATGAAGCTTGCCCTAGCATGTTGTGGTCTGTAGTTTGGTGCTTTCAATAGTTTAGTGCCAAGTGTCATTGATCTGCAGTGAACTTAACTCTTCCGAAAGTCAAGTGACTTTTTAAGCACTTTTTAACCCGTACCGCACAGTAACACTATCTATAGAAACAGTCAGCTGGATTTTGATCTTCTGCTGTTAGATCATTTATAAGGCCCTGTTGTAATGTGAAAAAGAGAATGAATTCGCAGCTATCTCCCAACCCAAGACAATCAATATATCAGCTGTTAATTGACGACTCTGGGCTCAGCTTTGATGGATTGCCTGATTAGGCAAAGACCTTGGCTTCAGAACTGGCATGGTGTATCTGTGCAAATGGTACATTAGCTCCGGACAGCTGTCCACACTGTATCACCTCGGCACACTCACACACACTCACACACACTCTCTAACTCTGTACTCTGTCCCTCGTTCACAGTCCACACTCATTGAAACCTCTTCCTCATCCCTTGTCTGTTCCACAGTGCTGAGAGTTTAGTACTCATTAGTCACTGTAATTACACAAATCTGTAATGGATTATTACATTTCAAGTGCAGTGTGTTTACACGATATGTACATGCATGCCTTGTGTAAATACTTGAATATTATTACTTACAAAATGATGTAAGGTTAACTTGGTGACAGTTGCTAAGAGCAAAACAAGTCTTGCTTCCTGGAAGAATGCAGTTGGAACCTGGATATTTTATATAATGTCTGAGAGTCTTATCCCTAGGTGGGTGTACATTGCACCCTGTTAGAAATGGCCAGCAGGGATAAGCAATGCTCAGAAGGACAGGGTGCTTTATCCTGAGATGGCAGATGGAGGTTTTTAACACCTCGAAAAAGGTTTCTTCTAGACAACACATGGTCCCACTAGTAGGACACCATGCATATATCAGTTCACTGTACTGTAAATTGTTTTGGATTTATACTAATAAAACATGTATCAGAATATATTTCAACATATGAAATTTTGCCCTTTTAAATGCTGCTACATATTGTGAAATATACATCCCAATTTATAAAGTGTTGATGGTACTGTCATAGATTGTTTGTAGGTTAAGAAAATCTTTAACTAACTGATAAGTTACGTCAATAGAACCCTTTAATTCAGAATACAATATATTCCTAAATGATTCAGTATTGCAATATATTTTACCATAGAGAGATTTAGACAAAGACAAACATTCCCGACGATGTTCGAGCCCCCATAGCATCTTTTATGTCCTTGCAAACCCTCTAAACGTTGTCCCCCTCAGACAAGGGACAGTGCAGGGTGCCTCTCTTTGGAAAATAGGCTAAGTGCTTGAATATGTTCAATTACCTTGTGCTACACTTAGAATATAATTATACACTTCACTTCCATTAGGGTAATCACATAATACAGAAGCGGCAGCATGATTCATGTTTGCGGCAGGCCTGGTTGTACACGCAGCGTGGTGATTTCATGGATGAAGCAGCATGTAGAGCCTACAGAAGAACCAGCTGGGTCCCGGCCTGTGTGGGTCAGCTTTGAGGAGATTCACTTGGCTTGTGGTTGTGATGGGGTGGAAAACCCCTCACTTGTAAATGGTGTATATTTTGTAGTTATAGTTATTTTGTGTTACTACTGTAACTTATTTTGTACCAGAGCTTTGCAAAGATAGTCGAAGGCTCTTCCCATGTATACAGAGCCACGCGTGTTTTATCCTTGTAATTCGTTTTGAGATTTTGTTCAGAATCTTGACCCACACCACTTTGCCCATCCAATACTTTAATCTGATACATTGTAATCAGGTAACTCGGTAAGGTGCTGAAGCGTGGGATTAAATTACAAAGCAAGTAACAACTGTGATAAGGATACATGATGTTTGCTTGTTTGCTTGTTTTATTTTATTTTTTTTATGCAGTGTTAGCAAAGTTACCAATATTATAGCTAATACATCTTTAAAGGGTGTGCAGGAAATTGAAATGCCACTCAAATAAACCATGTGTAGGTGCAACAGATGGGTCCCCAGGTATAGAAACGAAGCAAAGTGAAGCCGATTAAGAACAATGGTAAAGGCAATGCCAGCCATAACATTTAAATTGAAGGAGAAACACTTACTCTTGTTGTTTTTACAGCACTTTTGTGTAACTAATAACTCGATGCACTAGTGTCCTGGCAAATAACTTACAAAAGGGAATGGCACAAGATAATTGAAAGGTGGTATATTTTTATATTAGAGAATCTGTCTGCTACACTACTTTATGGAGCTGGGAGATGGGTTATGGGGTAGGGATTGGGAATACTACATGAGAGACTACCCTCCCCTTTCCTCCACTTCTTTATGCATGGTTGCTCTCATTATGTATGCTTGGGGAGACTCTTATGAATACGCTTCCTAATTCCAAGGTGTTTTTTCCATGTTGTTTGTTCCCCATTGCGAGGGGCTTACTTTTCGGTATTATAACTCGGCACTTTGTTTTAAGCTTGGATAGTTAGCATACCATCTGCTGGAAATCTTTCCAGTGTGGGATGAGTCGTTGCTGTCTGATGTCAGTTCTATAGCTGGGTGCGAATGGAGTGTGAGAGCCCCTTTTGCTATATGGGAGCATGCAGATTTAAGTGGGTGGCTAGTCTGGTTGTGTCGAACTGGGAACAATTTATGTATTGAAAGTTATTTATGAAGATAGAGATCCACTGAGGAGAGCTGTTCTGGGACCGTGGGCATCTTCTCCACTTAGGCAGCAGATAAGTGGACACAAACCTCAACAGGACAAAAGAATATACTGTACAGTACCACCAAAAACAAGTTATGTAAATGGTAAATGTTGTGCACCAATTCTGTGCCAGAATGAAACAGCCCACTGGTTGAGGCAAAAAAAGGGGTTGAGTTGTATAAATCATTAGAATACAGTTCCTCATGTTTATACAGACATTATTTACAAAACATTATGTTTGGATAGTCTTTGTTATATGGTGGTATGAAGATCCCACTACTACCACCACCTAGGTATCAATTCCAAAGTGTAAATTGCATGTACTGTACATCATGATTAATATTCATATTTGAAACCTGATATATCTTACCCTCACATACAGTCCTAGATTGTATCTGTCTGGGGGGATTTTAACTAGAAGACAAAATACATTTTTAAAAATGCAATTGTGAAACAGATGCAAAATTGGTGGTGGGATGGAGTGATATTGACTACAGTTTTCCAGAATCACAAATGTCAAGCTTTGCGCAAGATTTCCATTACATGAGCAGAGATGTTAAAACTTCATGCTGATCTGAACTCGGCTCTCGCCAAGATAAGCACCAGCTAAGACATAGCTTTACAGTAAACTAATGTGATCCATCTGTGTCTCCATCCATTTGCGTTTCCTTCCATCTGATGATGTAGATATCCTTTTGCCTGGTGTTGATGGCTGAAGTGTAATGCTGGCTCCAGGGATCAGCTTATTTTGACTCCCTAGCGCATCAGCACACACAACGGCTGCAATGCTGGCTCCGGGGATCAACCACAATTCGGTCTCCCCAGCTTGGTCAAGTATTAATATGTTTAATAAGTAAACGTACATCAAAAACTGTCCATAATACCTAAGAAAACAAATCATGTTTAAAATATTATCCCTAAAAAATGACCTTGACAGGGCACTGAACATAATAAATGTGTTCTATTCAATTGACTGCAAAGGGCAAGGTAGCAAGGTTATGAGCAAAACAACGTACGCAGCTAACATCTATAGTGTCTCTTTGTCTTTAAAACCACAGTACGTACTGTATCTCTCCAGGGAGAGACCTACTGTATATTAATGATTGAGCCATCAGAGGTATTTAAATCCATTGTGGTCCCATTGAATAGATTGCTTTGTGTGCTGTCACACAACTGCCGATCACCCTTAATTGTACATACATTTTCTAAATGTCAGAAAGCAATGACAAGCTCCCAGCTTCTCCAAAGCTAGCAATCAGCGCAGATAAAAAATGTCTCCAGTTATGAGGTTTCCCTCAGTCATTAATCTTGCAGTCTGTGTGTGAGTGTGAACACTAGAGGAGAGTTAAGACTGCAGGAGCCAGGGAGAGCAGGTTAGTGAGAAACAGCCCCCTGCTCACTGAAGGCAGGTAAACATTTAGGATAACTCATCCATCCCGGGGTTCAAAACAACACAGTGAAATGTGGAATTGAATGCAGTACTTCATATTTTATCTTGGGTTAATTTTGTAGGAAATTAAGGAAATTAACCCTAAATAAAATATGAAGTACTGCAATCACTGTCACTGAACTGCACAACTCTTTTCTTTCAAAGGAACATATCAACATGCCACTGTATACCAGGTTAATGAAGTAATGAATAAAGTAATGAATTAGCCGTTTGTAAAAGTTTAATGTCCAGCGGTCTTGTGTAATCCCAGCCCCCCTATCAAACTCCTTTCAAGCCTGTCACTCTGCCTCCCTCCCTCCTCGCTTTGATGGATGGAACTGCTTTACCAAGGTCAGTCAAATGGGCCCCTGTTTATATCTGCCATAAATTTTACCCAGGTGCCAGCGATTAGAAATTAATGTAATGGCGTTGCGGCGAGCACTGAGGCTTGTCTTAATTAAGCTAAGGTTGCCCATTCTCCGTTCCTCTTCACCTGTCTCTCTCTCTCCCTCCCTCCCTCTCTTTCTCTCTCCCTCTCTAATTTACCTTCCCTCTCCAGGGGGAAAGCGGAGCACCATGTCACCTTTGTGGTTGTCTGTGTTCCTCCACCGTGGACCTTTCATTTACAAAGTTAACAAGACAGCGGCCCACGACCCGCATCCTTCCATAAATAAAATTAATTGTCGCCATAAATAAAATATATGTGTTTGTAAAAATAGAAAAGAACTTGCCAGAAAGGACCCAGCAGGTTGTTCACTCTTCACCGAAAGCCGTAACCTTGACCAAAGCAAGTTCACATCAGACAGAGGCTGATGCTCAACAAACCAATCACAATCAGAGGGCTTGTATTTTTAGCTTCTTTTCTACTTTCTCAGGTTTAATGTTTGACAGCTACCAAAGTGTGCCTGGAACAAACTGTACTGTGCAATATTATATGTGTGTTCCTGCTGACAAATGTAGGGCCATATTTAAAGGAGAAAAACCTGAGCTAAACAACTAAGATATGAGGTATATTGAATCAATCTTAATGCCAGTGGACCTTAATACTGCTACATTTTAAATAATTAATAAAGGACCCAAGGTTCTAAAAACCAAACTCCCAATGCCGCAAGTTAGTCTGTGTATTTATTTTTTTCTTCCTCTAAAAATATGAACAAACTCAGGAATGTTTATATTATATTGATTTAAGGTGGTATTTCTAACCACAGTAGTTTAGATTAATTGAGTGGTCCTCATGGACTTTAATGTCCAGTTTGGTGGATGTGTGTGTGTTTGTGTTGCCACACCTCTTTTACAAGCATGTCCTGAGGTTACACCAGCACACTTGGAAAAGCAAATGGAAAACTGAAACAACATTGTCGAACTCTACTAGATTTTACATGCACAATCCTCTTGTGTAAAATCAAATAAGTTGAGGTAATTCTGCACTGGAACTTCATTCATGGCACAGTGCTTTGTAAGTGAATGCTTCTTACTCTTGTTTGCTTTGGCATCTGATATATTTTTGTATATCTTCAAATGGCTGTTTTTGTTAATTGGAACACATTTTTTATACTGCACCGTGTATAGTTTGTACAGTTGTGTAACAGTGTTCTATCTCTGTTTCTTGTAAAGGTGTTAGTCAGGAAAAGAAACAATGTGTTTATTTGTGTGAAAATGTTTCACATGCACAGTCAGATCTGTGGGCAGTGATTAATCCAGAGGTGTTCTTTGTCCCATTTCGTTGCTTCAGTGCTGCACAATTTTACTTTACAAAATGTACGTTTAATGTTGTTGTTCTAACCCTAATCCTGTATCTAGATCTCCCATCGAATGACCAAGCTCCAACTAAGCTTATAAAGCAAAACAAGATCAGAATCCAAGGCAGTAAATATGACAAGCTGTAATCACTGCCTGTGACACTGTCCCATGCTTCGCAGACTTCAAATCTACAGCAGATGTGATTATTGCGGACTGCAGCAACATGCTTGTCAATATCCGTGCTAGGGATCCAGGATCTAGTGCTGATGTCAGCTAGATCAAGAATATCGTATGATTCATTTGAGAAACAGAACCAGACTCAAGGACAAGAGCACTCAGAGCCTTGCAAATATAACGTTCCTGTCTGCTGATCTCACTGATCTTTACCAAGCAGCGCTGTCTCCAAGCCAAGTTGACCCCGCCGGACGCTGAGAACCTGACAGCAAGTCATTTCATCATTGTCTTTCAGACCGGCTGTTTTGTATTGATCCGAATGGAGGTCTCCGGGTCAGAGGGTCCAGTTCTGCTTGGCTTAGTCAATTTTATGGGCCAGTGGAAGTAATCTGACCCTGGAAATTGTGGAAATGGGAAATGCATGCAAATGTTAGGATGGCAATACTTGAGATATGAACTGTGCCTATTTAACAGGGCCATTGCATGATCTGATTGTGTTGCTAGACAGTGCTTGTTGCGTTCAAAGTCAAACATATACAGAAATAATGGCGAGCCATTTGTTTCTTTTATCTTATGTCATGTTGAATTTAATTAACTCTGCCCATTGTTAAAAGCTCCATTAGCTATACTGTAACTGCCTGTGTGAAATGCCCCAACAAAATCTGCAACCACAGATAAGGACCCATAAAGCTAAATGAGAGACAGTGTTCTCTGATTTAGAAGATGGCTTAAATGTGGCAAAACTGAGCACAAACAGGGTTCCGCTGGAGAAGAAAGACTGTTAGAATGCTGATCACTGATAAATCCCTGGTGCATTGCTTCTGTTATAATGAATCACTGGAAGTGACACACACACCGTAGCCATCCTCACTGGCTAACTGACACACACCCACCACTGCCATTATTCAAACCGCTGAAGAATCTGTAGATATCTAAGTGTTGAATTGTAGCTGCTGAAGTCAGGCAGTCCTATGAGTAAAATCTAAACATAAGGGTACAGTAATGTAATATGGATTTATAAGTGACCGTATTGTAGTGGAGATGTAAATTACCTTGCCTGGCTGCCGGACAGGGATGGACCAGGGCTCGTAAATTTCTACTCTCATGGATTTTATGACCTCAGAATCACTTGGATAAGTGAACAAACACTGATGTACAGTAAATCCAATGCAAGGAAGCAGTGTGTGTCTTCACATGTAATTCTACTGGGGAAAATGATTACAGGGGAGCCACTGGGGAGATTTCACATGTAATTCTACTGATGAAAATGATTACAGGGGGGCCACTGGGGATATTTCACATGTAATTCTACTGAGGAAAATGATTACAGGGGAGCCACTGGGGAGATTTCACATGTAATTCTACTGATGAAAATGATTACAGGGGGGCCACTGGGGATATTTCACATGTAATTCTACTGAGGAAAATGATTACAGGGGAGCCACTGGGGAGATTTCACATGTAATTCTACTGATGAAAATGATTACAGGGGGGCCACTGGGGATATTTCACATGTAATTCTACTGAGGAAAATGATTACAGGGGGGCCACTGGGGATATTTCACATGTAATTCTACTGAGGAAAATGATTACAGGGGGGCCACTGGGGATATTTCACATGTAATTCTACTGGGGAAAATGATTACAGGGGGGCCACTGGGGATATTTCAATGCATGGGACTTATTAAGATATATATAATGGGTTAAAAATGGATGTGAAGATTTATTGTACAAGTTAATTAAGACAGCTAACCCCCAAAAGGATCTTTTCTCATGAGACACAATTTTCATTATTGCATTCAAACCTGCAAACCTGTACAGGGTATGCACAGTTAAAAGGGTTGGTTAGTAAACTTTTTTGTTTTTTTAATTATACAGCATGTTGCCTTTTCTGTATACTAATTGACTGGATAGTTTTGGCAACATATTTTTCTAATAAAAACATAATATTTAAGTGTCTAAAGACTATAGAAATCACAGGACTTCCTATGGACATCGGAAAGACGCTGTTGAAAGAAGAATATTAACTACTCAAGGCTGTCGAAGTATGTAGAATTTAATGAAAAAATGACAAGGAGAATAACAAAGGAAGAGCCTTTCCAGGATCTGCCCTTTTCAGTCTCCATGTGGGAGGGCTCTCCCAGCTTCAGTGTCTCGTGAGCTGCTTTCTAATGGTATCGTGGCTGATCCTTTTATTTAATGACTGGAACGGGCTGAGATTAGCCTCGCAGCTGCCCAAAGCTGGTACAGCCATAAATACAATCAGCAGTAATCCAGTACACCGGAGGCATTATTAATATCTTAGGAAAGTGACAAAATAAGACAGCGTGCTCTGTCATGGACAAGGTGGGATGGGGGGATTTTTCTCTCTTGTTTTTAAATTTTTTATTTTGTATTTTTTTAATTTTAACATTTCTCACAAAGCCACTTTTTCAGGAACAGTGGCTTAAACCCTTGTTCGAAGAATCCGGGAGACCTTTTTGCTGTATCAAACCCTGTCGCCCCTGGTATGCCATGTAGTGGCCTAGAACCTAGTCTCCTGAAACCAAGTTCCAGATATGATGCAGGTTTTAGGATATCCAGTGATTCCATTGTTGGTATGTTACTGTGCTGTGCCTCTGGCTGGCCAGTGATTCAGATGCCATTGTTGATATGTTACTGTGCTGTGCATCTGGCTGGGTAAATAAATGGTTCAGCAGGTAAATAAATGCATTGGATAGCAGCAGCTTATTTCCCCCTCCTATTTTTCTCTCTGTCTCTCTCTTCTATCTCCCTCTTTCTCTTGTACTATGTGCCCTGTGCATTTGTCTCTCCTCTGATCATCAGCTCACCTGCCTGCCATCCCAGTAGCTCGGTCTTGGAAATGCCCCCAGACTCTGATCCATAGGGAACAATTACAATGTATCAGCAATGCAAGTGCATTCATCTGGTGCAAATATAGTAGCGGCAAAATATAATTACTCTAAACTGCTCTGTAACGGCAGTTAAAGATAATCACTTTAAGTAGTTAAACAACATAAAACAAGAAAGTCTTATAGAAAGGTATAACCCGAAGCTTATCTTTTAAGGCTTGTCCCTTGTAAGCACACCATTCTCCCCTACTGGGGGAACTAAAACGAATCTAATCTTTTTTTTTTTAAGTCTGCAGTGTTTTCAATGCTACTACTTCACCTGGTGGGCTATTTAATGCATTTGTAACTCTCCGTTTAAAAATGTGCTTCCTAACTTCTGTTTAAACTTACTTTTACTCCGCTTCCATTTATTCCCTCTTGTTCTGCTCTCTGTGCTAAATTTGAAGTCGTACCACCATGGGTTAACTTTATCTAAACCATTTATGATTTTAAAGACTTCACTCAAGTCCCCTCTTTCCCTTCTTATTTGTAGGCTAAAGAGATGTAATGTTCTTTAACCTGTCTTCATAGCTTTCATCGTTTTTCAGCTTCCTTAGTTAATAAGAAACTTTGTTTTGTGCCATCTTGGCACTGCCAATCAAGGGCGAGGAGACGTGTTTGCCATGAATCTGCTGTAGCAGTGCAGGTGGCTATAATGAATCCTCACCTTCCTGTGACTGTGTGTTAATTAAACTGGTTTTTATTTTAATGCCTCTTGTCTATTGAGAGTTTGATGAGAACCTAATGAATCTGATAGCACTGTGTAACAATTTTTTTTTTTTTGGTTCCTGGGTAGTAAGTGTTATTTTCTAATTGCTTATGCCTCAAAAGTATAGAAAATGGCTATTATTCCCCACAAACTTTGCTTTTGTGACCAGGACAGTGATATTTTGAAATTTACCTATTTTCCAGAACATCCCAGATAGATTCAGTGCTGAGTAAACTTGGAGTAACTTCTAGAACTTAGTAGAACTTTCCAGTAATATAAATAGTATTATAAATACAGGGGCCTTAAGTCCACCAGTTCAGTTTAGTTCCTAAGTGGATACATATCTGCATTTTTCTGAGATGGCATCAAGGTCATAGGAGACTTCAAAATGGTGGCATTCCTGATGGGTCTCCAAGGCGGTTTTACCAAGTTTCCCTGCTATCTTTGCCTTTGGGACAGCAGGGAAACCAAGGCGCCCTACCACAGGCGGGACTGGCCACAGCGGACCGAGTTCTCTGTGGGGAGGAACAACGTCAAGTGGGAGCCACTGGTGGACCCCAGGAAGGTGCTGATGCCACCACTGCACATCAAATTGGGCCTTATGAAACAATTTGTCAGAGCTCTAGATAAGGAGTCGTCAGTCTTCAAGTACCTTCAAGACTTCTTCCCTAAGCTGTCTGAGGCAAAGGTCAAAGCCGGTGTCTTCGTCGGACCACAGATAAAGAAGATCCTGCAGTGCAATGAATTCCCCAAGAAGCTCACTAGTAAGGAGAAAGCGGCTTGAAACAGCTTTGTCGCAGTGGTTCGGGGCTTCCTGGGCAATCACAAGGCCAAAAACTATGTGGAGCTGGTTGAGACTCTGGTGAAGAACTACGGCACAATGGGCTGTAGGATGTCCCTCAAAGTCCATATCCTTGATGCTCATCTTGATAAATTCAAGGAGAACATGGGAGCGTACTCGGAGGAGCAAGGCGAGTGCTTCCACCAGGATATACTGGACTTTGAACGCCGCTACCAAGGACAGTATAACGAGAACATGATGGGAGACTACATTTGGGGGCTGATTCGTGAAAGTGATTTACAGTATAATCGTAAATCTCGAAAAACTACTCACTTCTAAATCTTTTGTAGTCATTTTTGTATTACTTTAGTATAAATACATGTTAATTTGGATTCATATGTTGTTTTTTTCTGACTTTATGTGAACGAAAAGACACAAATAGGTAAATTTCAAAATAACACTGTCCTGGTCACAAAAGCAAAGTTTGTGGGGAACAATAGCCATTTTCTATACTTTTGAGGCATAATCAATTAGGAAATAACACTTACTACCCATGTAATTTGTTACATAGTGTAGTTAGACGAGGGGGTTTATAACACTGGCAACCCACGGTAGTGCTACTGCCAGCCTGTTTATTTATTGATTGATATATATATGTGTGTGTGTATATATATATATATGTTCTTGTTATTTATTTTTCTTTGTCTTTCTTTATTGCATCTGGTATCAGTGAAAACACTGCAATTGTCTGGCAGCCGTTGGAATAAACAGTGACAGATTGCAATTAAGTTATAAAACATAATCTATCACTATCATATATTACTGTGTATTATGACGTTATTGTTTAACAGAAATTTATACAGCCTCTCAGGCTTTTCTTTTTCTTTCCCAACATGGTTCTGTATAAGAGATCTAATCAAACCCTGTTCACTTTACATACAAATTAATTGGGTACTAAGCCTGGGGCAGACTTCATGAGAATGCTGGCATTCCACTGACTATAATGGCATCCCTTCTGTATTGGGATAATCTCTGCATGACTGCACCTATTAAGGCACTGCTAGAGGTCTAAGGGGCAAGGTGACGTAGTAACTCAACTCTGGAGGCTTGTGTTCCAGTCTAGGTTAGGTTGTGCAGAATTACACTGGAATGAGTGGAATGGGTTTGGGTGCCATTGCATGATCTGTCACATGGTGGTGGAAATGGAAGGCTCGCTTTTCCCTCTGTGGTCCCTCCAGGGTAGTTGACACCTGTTGGCAGGGGAGATGGAGAGAGGGGAGGGCAGTGTGTGAGTGTATTGAAGCTCACAGCTTGTGCTGTATCTGCTGTGCTCAAACTGCAGTTTAGCTAAACTGTCAGCATATACTTGTAATTTATGACCATTGTAATCGGTTTGTGGTTGCAGTTAATATCACTGTTTCAAATTGGAACTGTAGTTTAAGACCACTGCAACGTCTGGAGGGAAGTTTCTGATTACTTCTGTGACACAGCAGTTTATGTTCTCAGGTGGAAATAGGATTCCTGTTGTATCACAGTTTGAGCCGTTCTGGGTTTTACTATGAACATAATTAGTCACAGTGTGCCCTGTTGGTAACACGTTGAGGTATGCCTCATTGACAGTAAAGTCTCATTGCTTGTACACTAGCTCTAGCTGTTTGATTTTTGGTGCAATAATTGATGCAATTGAGACTGCTGTGTAACTATATTGATTCATACAAACTCTCAAAAATACATCCCTATAGGCAAGCTTGATATATTAGGGATTTTAATTGATTAATCACAACTGTGGGCTTTGATCGATTAGAAAAAATATGTTGTGATTAATCTTGTCTAGCTGCGGTCTCAGAAAAGGGTACGCAAAAAAGAAATCTTGAAAAGCGGCACAGGATACTTCTAAAGAGTTTGACAAAAGGGCAACTGGAAGGCATACATAATATATCACAATGTCTCAGAATGAAGAAAAAACAGACTGCAACTTGTAGCATGTGGTCATCAATGCTTTCCTTTCACTGCAGTACTACAAGTTTACGTTTGTTTGACTGAAACCTGAAAGCTTACGGTATGCTACGGTATACCAGTATACTTGTAATTGTCTTTCAATACAATTTTGTATCACTAGCGGACAGGTGTGATTAATCAATTGTAGATCGGATGGTTAATCGATCAAAAGCGAGTTGAATGGATAAGAACTGCACTATATTACAATATATGTATATCCCAGTTATTAAAAAAGCCTGTGTTCTGTTATAGAAGGGTGGCACTGACAAATGACGGTCTGTGAAAATGATATGGTAATAATTGAGCAGATTGCAGGTAGAGCAGAGATCTCGAAGAGACATATATAGCTTGCCATCTGGACGAGACGCTGGCTCATCGTGGGGTCTGCCTGACAGAGGGGAGGGGGTGGAGGGGCTGTCAGCAGTCTGACACAGAGGTGTGCTGAGCCTGGTCTCCTGCTGTCTAAATATTTACTCTGGATGCTAATGCTCACTAATGAAAATCAAACCCTCACCATGCAAGCACACCACACCCGCCACCTACAATAAGGACGTCAATGAGACATCAGGGTATTTCTGTTTACACACTAGACATGTCTGATGGCCATTTCATGTATTTTGCTTCATAAAGTCAAATGAAACCTGCTGAATAATGTTATGTTAACATATTGAATTACACACACCGCTTTGTAGTTTTCCCTATACTTCATAAAAAAAAACTGAAAAAAATAGAAAAATGTGACATTTTCTAAATCTAACATGAAATACTGTACAACTTATTTGCTTTTAATGGCTCAGTTTGCCTCTGCATCTACTTTTCCCCCTGCAAAGCAGTATCACATTTGCAGTGGATTGCTCAAAAGTCAGAAAGTGCAGTGCCATAAGCCCCATTGTTATTTCTATACTGCTGGAGTGTATTGATTTTAAGTCAGGTGGAATCAGGAGTCTTCTCTCTGACCCACATTCCCAGGGGGGCCTGTACCATGTGCTCTCTTCTGTAGAGTCTGCCTCTGGACCCTGTGGCAAAGTGGTTAACAGTGTGCAGGTGCAGGAATGCTGTGGTGATCAATAAACAGACAGACAACGATAATCCAGGTGCAATGTTTTTTTATTTGTACAATCCAAAAGTCTGATGACAAAAGGCAGTAAATAATAACAATGAAAACAGGTAATACAGCAGTGTGTATTGCTCTGTTTTAATCCACGGGTTGCTCCCGAAATAATAACAGTCCCATTCCTAAACACCCACACATAACACAAAACACAAACACAAGTCCACAGTGAGTGCTTTAGTGCTCATGGTGTAAATACCGTTATTCGTGAACAAGGTGCAGTGTTGTCCGGGTTTAGTGCTGGCATTTAGCGACAGCGGTCTAATAACAACAAACAGTTTTTAGACACGACAAACAAACAAAACACTCACGATTACAATACAGGTCTCCTTGTGGTTTAGCGTTTAACCATAACAAGGAACAGATCACTTCGTTACACTCCCCTTTGTACCGTCAATAATGACCCCTTGGTTAACTAGTGCAACCACACTGAAAATCAGGGTAGTATTCCACATTGTATCTGTGCAATAGACTATGAGTGTCGGATCAACATGTCTGCAGTATGCCCTAAACAAAGCTGACACTGTTCTTGGATTTTAAATATGAACTGTTTCCGCCTGAGGGTTGTCTGTTACTAGTTTAGTAACCTCAGCATTATAGTTTTTTTGATGAAGGTGTGTGGTGAACTGGGTCATTAATCACTGAATGTCTCTTGATTGTTTTAGTTCCCTGCTGTCGCTGTTTCTAATACAGATGTGAGTCTGGAGGTGCACGCATTGTTTTAGCTTGCAGTGTCAGTCTCACATGCAGGGAATGATAGATGGACAGGTGTCCAAACTGGAACCAGCTATTTTCCAAGGAAATGAAAAAAGAGCAGGAGAGACGTGTGCCATGCATAGGCAGGAGGGAGGTGAACGGGGAAAGGTCTTTACCCAGACACCTTCAATAAAGAAGCACTAATAGATTCTCATCTTAGTCAAAATCCTGTGCTGATCAGCTATCCGTCACTGCCAGCCTTCATTACGCACGCTGAAATTAGCGGCCATCCGCCATGGTCTCTGCCTCTCGCCCGCGAGGTTAATTATCCCCCAGGGACGTTTTTTTGCTGGAGTTCTGACAGAAAAGGAGTGATTTAATATCCCATTTTTAAATCTCAAGGAGTGTGGAAACGCTGAGCCATTTTTTTTTCTGCTGAGCTGACCTGGAAAGGATAATTGACGTGGCGTTCTTTCTTTCTTGTTTTTTTTCATATATGGAGCTGATAAGTTTGACAAAATGATAATCCCAGCAGGTAAAGCTAAGGTCTGGGCAGTAGGATTAAAGTTCAAATGCCGGTCACATGTACTGTAAATGCAGTACATTATTGTCGCAGCAAAATCAGCGTGTAATTAGATGCTCCAGTTACAACAGAAACACTTTTGAACAAGGGCAAAACGTTGGAAACAGCAGTTATATATACCAGACATATATGTAACCGTGATCTTCAGCATGCTGTGATCACATGCTCTTACCTCTGAAGTATGACTGGCCACAGTACTGTGTCATTATTACATAAAGGGAACAAAACAAATACAAAACTGCATCCTTCTATTGTTTCTTACTGTATGAGTGAGTTCCTCTTCTATTTGATGAGAATAATAATAATAATAATAATAATAATAATAATAATAATAATAATAATAATAATAATAATAATAATAATAATAATAATACAATCAGACTTAAGTGTCTCAAGTTAGTGCTTGCTTTACCAGTGGGAAGAATACTCCTTGTCAGGTTTTGACAGTTCATCATTTTAAGAACCTCCAGCTCACCTCCAAGTCTCTCTTTTCCAGTGAGAATAAGCCTACACTGCAGCAAGCACTCACTGCACCTATGGTGTTCAATGTGGGTTGATCCGGATCCTGAGAGATATTACACAGGCATTTAGTAATGCAGTTAATATTGACGCCTACAGCACGTTCATCTTGATGACGACTGTTATCACCTTTTATGTTAATAACAGCGTCCAAATCATGTTCTAATTTTCACAGAGTTGACATTATCAAGGCTGTATTAAGAATGCAAAAGTTAATTTCCAGCCCTACGCGGATGTGGAATACGATCATCTTGATTGGGATTCTCATTTTGTGGTGGGATATTGCAAAGTGATGAATTTTAATGCAGCTGTTCTCCCTGGTCCCGCCTGTGTGTCTGGCTAATGGGAGACTCCAAGGTGAATGCAGAGAGGGCACTGTGCACATAATAGGCAGATTTCACCTGGAAATGCTGTCCCAAAGGCATGGGCCCTGCATTCATATTCTGCTGAGGGAGAATGTGCAGGCATGTTTAACCTAAAAATAATCTCCTCATGCACATTTATAGCCTGCACATTCTAACCTTTACATTATACTCCCAATCAAATAAGTCTGTAAAAGCAATGTGTTTGAATGACAGCAAAATACTATACAGGTACCATAGGTAGTTTCCTATTTAGCTACTGCATTCTAATTAAAATTCAGTAGCAGTGCTACAGTGATCTATCAGCCATGTAGTTATAATACAGCCAAACCGAATTATCTACTCTCATCTGTAATTCCAATTTGCAGTACAGCATTTCCAATGCAGAGGGGTTTATTTTGTAATATCCTGCATACTGAAATGAGATCGTATTGGCAACATCAAATTGAATGTAGCTTTGTACTACTGCGTTAAACAATATACTGCAACTTGGTCTTAAATAAAAAAATAAAAAAATAAACAGGTTCCTATATGGGAACAAATTATAAGGTTGAACCTTACTTCCCTGAGGCATGCTGCTGGAGGGAAAGACCTATTTAACATCGCTACAGCAATCCAACAACAGATTCTTCTCTGCCATAGCTCAGCACAGAACATGATATGTTTACTCACACTGTGTGTCCTTTAAGCAACGTTCAGGCTTCAGAACAATACAGCGTCAGTCTTTCATGCAGGGCTGTGTCTTTGTATCTCCCTGATGGGAGCAGAAGCTAAACCCTTCTCTAAACTGACCTACAGGTGGATTCAGCCCTATCTCACTGTTCAATCAAACCTCCAGGCAGATCCCGAACATGCCACTGTTTAAACAAACATTCTACTATTAACTCAAACATGGACTGCATAATATTAACTCCAAACTGTCATCAGCACAATAAAAAAAACGAAAAAAAAACACCCATTACAAATATAAAACAACTTAACACTACTTACAAGCCCATACATACAATTGGCTGTGTGCATCATTCCTTTCTAAGTAGCTTTGAGAATCTATCCCTATTGTTTAATATTCAATAAGCTTTCATTTTAATCCACGGAAATAACGTTTGCTGGTTGTTCCACATCGCGGAAACATAGAATTTTAAAAACACAGACGCTTAAGTTAATGTACCTTAATGAGATAGACTGTTGTACAAATTCATCAATATAATATATCACACATGATAATAGCAGTGATAGTCTCAGCAGCTGGCATTACCTCCTAAGTAATCCACCTTGCCTTTCACTCTTCACTATCTCCTCAGTCAGTTATCTACCAGTGCCCCGGCTGTGTCTGGTATCCTTGTTTAAACAACACCGACTGCTTCCTATCCCCTCTGTGTTGCTGATGCTGCAGTATGCACATTGTGAACACGAGCTGTGGAAACAGGAGGCAAAACAAAAACTAGTGTTTTATGTTTTGAATTTTGAATTTAAACCTTGAGTAGTCATCAAGTAAGTGTATTGAGTGGGAGAATGTTACAAAGTGGTATACTAGGTTGCTAAGTAATGCTACGTTTTGAACAGTACTGCAAATATCTCCACTGTACAATAGCTATGTTGGTCTTGAACTCATAGATTCAGGTTTACTGCTCTACAAACATCACACCTGTGGTCTCCTTGCCATGGTGCTATTGTTACGCAATGTCTACAGTCTTTCTAAATTCAACATGTTACTGTTTTCTATACACCAGCCTGTCAACACCTATTATATACATGCCAGACTCCAACCGTAGCATTAATTCATCATCAAGATCAAGACTGACACACAGTGCAGTGCACGAGACACGCCTACAATATGTACTGGAGCACTTTCATGTACACAGGCTCTCCCTTCTTAATGTGTTATGTAAATTGCATCACAGACAAAACAATCTGGCAATGCTGTATATAAAAGTAGCATCTCCCTGTTGCTAGTCTGTTCACTCACTATGGGCAAGATACTGTATTATGTGCAAATTCTGCAGGTGTTTCAGTATCCAAATTACTGATTTTTGGTTTGTCACACTTGAACAAAAATTATTGTATTTCTTGCTCTTATTGTATTACTTGTATTGTAACACTTGAAATGTATTTGCTTGCGATTGTAAGTCGCCCTGGATAAGGGTGTCTGCTAAGAAATAAATAATAATAATAATAATAATAATAATAATAATAATACTGATTTTTCATGAGGAACTGTCCCTGAACAGACTTTTCAATTTCACTCCTGAACAAATTAAACACCGACACTCCCACATCAACACTTTTTCCTTCCTTTTTTTCACAAAAATATGTATTTATCCTTTTTTTTTTTTTAAATGAGCCAACTGTTTTATTCATAACCTTTAGTATCTGCTTGGCTCAGCTCCTGCGCTTCAGAAACAGAAAGCTAGATGTAAAGTGAGTTTGTGGTCCCTCCGAGAGATGTTTTGCTTTCAACCCACATTCTCTTTTCTCTGTTATCATGCCTTCACCCCAGGTCCATGCTTTTGCTAAATGATGCGATAATCCGTTCTCTTATAACCAGCTAAGCCTGTTTAGCAAAGCGCAAACAACAGCCAGAAGCGGTACCTTACCAAAAATACATGTGTATACAGAAATCAAGAAATCAGGTTTATATAAATACTGCCTGAAGAAGGCTTGGGTTAACAGTGAAAGAAAACCAATAATGTAAAAACAAAGCACACAATGCACCCACAGCTGCTTCTGAAAGTTATAGATTATATTAATACTAGAATTAAAATGATCTATATTAATAAAGCTTGTGTGTTTCCAATGAGGGAAGTTCCTTCAGTGCGACCCACACAGCGCGGTCTCTGAAGGGGGGGGCTAATTCTGCCTGCGCTCCCTTCCATGTTTCTAACGGTCCGTGGCACCCCGACCACTTGACATCCCGCTGCTTTGAAACACTTCTCTATTGGGATCAGCGGCTGAGACACACCCCTGCTTCACACTCTCAGGAGCGGCGAGGGATGGAGAGAGCACCAGGGCACTGGAGCAGGACTGCCTCGTCTTCCTTCAGGTCAGCGGATCGCTTCACACAAGTCGCCGCCGCTGCTCTACAGATCAGGTTATCCATCTTCGCAGCTGCTGTGACAACACGGGGAAAGTGGGGCTTGGATTTGTCTTCCAATGTGAAATAGGCAAGGCAATTTCAAGATGACTTATGTATGAATTAACCAAGGCAAGAATGTGAGTACTAATAGGAACATAATACAGGTAGAAGATCCAGTTTAGGCATGTTATAAGATGTTACTATATCTGTGTACAAACATGTATATAAACACATCTATAACCATGTTATTAATTGTGCTATTAACAGTTAAAGAGTACAGTACAAATTAGGTTTCAGTGGGGACAGAAATTCAGCATTTCCAGTGTTAAAAAAAACAGCAACGGTTTAGTGCGTTGGTAAATAATGATCTGAGCAGAAACAGCAATACGGAGAATGATAGGGGACACAGAGAGTAAGATATTACCCAGGTACGAAATGAAATATTAAGAAAATATAGATTGTCTAAAATACCCCTTGAAGTAATCTGTTACCCTACATACCAAACCTTTTGCTCAGCACTTGAATGCCTCTCATTTGATCACACTGATAAGGGTGATCTCTTTTGGAACTCTGTCAGAATCCCTTCCAATCCCTTGCAATTTTAACCACGTCAGTCTGCCTTCTTTCATCCAGTCCTGAGAAGGAACTGCAGCTATAAAAGAGAGATCAGCTGTTTACAAAGAAATCGCTACCGTAAAATATCATGGAAAACCCAGTAGGGTTTGTTATGCTGACCTGACATAATCCTTGCATCCAGTCTTTCCATTTATTTTTTGTTATGTTTGAATGATAACAGACGTTCAGTACACGCTGTTTGAAGTACTTCAATATGAGTGATATCCTAAAGACCATTAAGTATTTGTAAATGTAATGTATTAATTGTACATGTTTAAATGACATGAACTTCAGTTGCAATTTAGCAAGATAGCAATAAACAAGAACTCATAACAGGAGCTATGCAACTGAATACAACTCCATCTCAATTACAGCCATGCGGAACCATTTTCAATTTTAATTTGAATCACAGCATCCATGCAAATGACAGCTTCTCTGGAAAACAAGTGAACTTTAAACTAGTCTCTGAATTGCCATTTGAAAAACCTAGTAAATTAAAGACTAGAACAAGCGCAATCTGGGGGAATATTCATTATTTTTTTAAATGGACAGTTTGCATGGTTCCCTTGTGTATTGCCTAAATTCAACACATTTGGATTACGCTATTAAACCTTATGGGCATTTTTCTTCTTTCCACAGCAATACTGTGAGATTTGATAGGGATTTTGAAAGCTCAGCATCACCCCTCAGTGTAGAAAGATATCCAATGCACACACACACACACACACACACATATTATATAAACATGCAGTAAGTAAAAGGTAATACTATTTGCAAGAAATCAAGAGTTTATCAGATTACAGCCATATGCAATCTGAAACATCTCTAGGAGGCTAGGAGTTATCGTGGCAGTTATCATATTCACCATTAGAGTGTGACTGACAGACAGACAGACAGACAGACAGACTGACAGATGGACAGGTGGAAGGATGGACACAATCCCTGTTTCTTTTAACAAGCACTGTAAAACAATCTTCTACACCATGCTGTCTAAAAATTCCTTCCATATGAAGCGCGCTACCTTCCATGTGAAGCGTGCTACCTTCTACATGAAGCGCGCTACCTTCCATGTGAAGCATGCTACGTGAAGCGTGCTACCTTCCACGTGAAGCGTGCTACGTGAAGCTTGCTACCTTCCAGATGAAGCTTGCTACCTTCCACGTGAAGCGTGCTACCTTCCACGTGACGCACGCTGCCTTCCACGTGAAGAGCTCCCCTCTCATCTCCCACAGGCCCTGTTGAAACCCTTCCTCCCTTGTAGTACCTGAAGGTCAGAGTCCACATAGATCCAGCACACAAAGCAGCCATTTATGTGTTAAATCTGGCATGGCTCACATCAATTTACTTCAACCAGTAATCATGTGAAAATGGGCTATGTAATCATCCACAGAAATGGATCACAACTTTAATATTAAAAAAAGAACAAAAAATAAATTGTCTGCCTGATGCACACATTACTCACAAGCCATTCAGTTAATTATTACCTTTCTTAATAACCATTTGTCAGCCATGAGCCAAGAGGCTGCACGATTATAATTCAGTTAATACTAGAATTATTGATTTTAGTGGCAGCAATGCATAAAGGTCAATATTTTCCTAAAACTATCTGAACAGAATAAAAGGAATCTGAGATGAAAAATAAACCAGGAGGCACAAATAAAAATGAGCTTAATTAAGAGTGCTTAATTAAAGCTGAACAACCAGCGTTGGAGGGCTGGACGGTAGGGCTGCAAACCAGGGACATGGTTGAGTAGATAAACGTAATCTTTTTGGTTCATTATTCAGATGAGAAGCGCGTTCATATCTTGGTCACAGAGAGCCCTGTGAATCTGTACAACAGCAGTGTCCCTGACCTTTACATGACCTGAACAATACCCTGCTATTGTTGACTATGCAGAACTTATCCAAAAGGGACAGCTCTGGAATTGGAGGTAGCAGATATAATACACTGTACAGTGTGTAATGTTATTTATTTAAAGGTTGTATACAATTGAATTATTTTGTTTTGAATACAT
>NC_081198.1:48688519-48701019 GCF_902713425.1 Acipenser ruthenus | reverse complement strand
TGTCTTTGCATATGTCCCTCTGTGTGTGCTTGTATTTGAATTATGTGTGTGTCATTGTCTATGTCTGTGTTTTTATTCGAATTGGATGTGTGTGTGTGTGTGTATGATTGTACTTTCCATTTTTTTTGTGGTAAGTTTTGTATTATAGTCGGCTTATTAGGGTATTTTTTATGTCCTGTACAAACTGTTCTGTTTGCATGAAATAAATAAACTCGGTCTGACAAAGAACAATAGACTGTGTTTTTTCTGCTCACCACAGTCTCCTGGTGAGCCGGTGTTATGAAATATTCTGCATTCCGTTGGCCAAGCAGGGAGGAGTTCCAGAGACGATGCATAGCAGAATTGCAGCAATACCACGGGGGACAAAATATTTTATTCTGCTGTGTGTTCGTCGGTGTCGTTATCGTACCAAAACCCAAATACATTCATTGTGTAAGACAATCTTGAGTTTTAATGGTCCAACATTAACAAGTAGTTTTATTTAAGACTAACATTTCATTTTCTATAAATACATCATCACACAGCAAACAAATACCCGAACATCGCTTCACTGAACATATCCACTTGAAAACACGTGGCGTGTGTACATTTTTAAGTTCTTTTGATGTTCCATTTAAAGGGGGTCCAGGTTCTCTAATCACCACCACACTCCAGAAAACGTTAATTGGTTGCTTTGAAAACTTGTGCTTTGAAAGTGCGATGATATCCTCTCGTGTTTAGACACTGATCTCAGTGTGTATATCCCTTTCCACGCTCTGTCATGTTCTCAGCTGACACGGGTGTCAGTCTTCATATACATATTTAGTCTTTTCTGAACCTAGCACTGTTTCTCGATTTCAAAGCCCTGAGATCCTCGTTTCCGGAGCTGTATCTCTCTCTGAGCAGCTCTACCTGCATCCTGAAGCTGGTTGTAATTAGAAACCCTCACAAGAAATCATTTTTTGTTTATTTTCTGTGAAACTTTGTATTGTTTTTCATAAATGCAAAATTAATTTGAAATGCATTTCTGCAGAGCTGATCAAATATATTTTAATAAAACCAAACCATGACCCCTGCGTCAAACATTCATTTTTAAACACAGTGAAAAACAAATCTTAATATTTCAGATCAGATGTTTTAAAACTTTCGCCTTTCAGCATTTGTGTTCTTGAAGGAAAACTAATCAGTCGACAGCCCTAGGAAGAATGTTAATTTGACAGCTCTGTGCTCCAGTCTGAGTTGTTTATTTCTTTTTTTTTTCTTTTCTCTTTTGTTTTGCTCATGAAATACAAAAAATGGTTTATGACGCCACCCAGGAGAACAAAAAAATGAAGAAAATTAGTAAAACAAACACTATCAGCTTCATTCGGAGCTGTTTCTTACTTGTACAGACACGTTATCTGTCATTGCGTCCCATCGCATGCAAGTCTGAAATGATACTGGCATAACCCCACTCCGTCCTTAATAACATTTTTCTCTTTTTTATACCAATAATGAGTGATGGTGCCCCTGAGAGTACAGCTCCAGCCTCGGCGAAGGTTAATGCTCGCTAATGAAAGTGCGAATGAATAAATGAGAGAATATATTGGCATAACTAGCAATAGAAGACGTGCCACAGGTCTCGGCTGCGGAGGGTAAGTGCACTATCCTGGCTTCACTAACACCCTGGAGTCCTGCCTTTAATTCACCAGACCTGCTTTTAAAACAGCAGTGGGAGGCAGTGTGTTCTCGTGGTTTGACCTGAGACTTGGAGAGAGGGACCAGGAAGGAGGCCGTGTGGTCCAGTGGTTGGAGCTGAGGGACTGCGAGAGAGGCAGTGTGATCTAGTGGTTAGATCTAAATAAAATATTTAAGTGTTTAATAATATATTTGTAAAAGTTTTTAGTCAGAATAAGTTTGTTACATAACCTGTGGTCGAGACCAGGGAAGTATATTCACAAAGAAAACCATTGTGGGCCACTGGAAAAAGAATCAAAACCGCCCTCTGCTTCAGTGTGCTGGTATTCAGACTAAAACACTGGTCCCAGTCCAGATCTCCCAGTGCAAACGAGACTGGGGGTGGGGGGGTTAGGGCTTCCAAACTGGATCATCTGTATTTAAAAACTGCTGAGTCCAGATACAAATCCTGTGAATGCCTGCTTCACAAAGAAAGGCTGAGCTTGCACTACATGCTGCACTTACTATACCGTGCTCTCAGGAATGGGATTTCAACGCTTTCTGTTCTCTATAATGTGCTTTAGAGCGCCATCTAGTGTCTGCTGTCAGAACCACAGCTTGCAAGCAGTTCGAGGTGATGCCTAACCTGGGGGCAGCGCAGAGGCTCAAGCCAAGCCAATGTCCAAGGTGTAGTAAACTATATGGCATTTTGATGCTGTATTTCTGACCCTTTGGTTTAACTCAGTACCAGGCAATATGCTGCAGTCTCAGGATCACTGATCCGTATTCATGTTGTAATTCCCATTGCAGGTACAGCTGATTCGTGCTCATGGATCTTCTGTGGTTTCTTAAGGATAATACGTTATACGTTACTGGCGCATCATTAACCCTATACAGTATAATATATATTCTTCTCGGATGTATTTATCTTGTATGCCGCATCAACGATTCAGTGATTGCTGCTCTTGATGTCTTGCATGATAACCAAGTGCAGTTAAACTGCAGTAAAGGTGCAGTACGCTGTATTAATGCAGCCTGACTGCTGTGCAGCAGCTGTACCGCTTTTAAACCAAACCAAAGTAGCTCAATAAAACGGTGTGTTATTGGCTCTAACTGTCTCCAAATCTCAGCCTGTCTGTAGCTTTTTAACAAATCCTGGAATAGTGAGAAACCTGTTTTCTGCAACCCTGTGGCACTGAGAGTTTGTTATAAAACAGCTCCCTACAACGCACATTTTCCCTCTTTACTGCCAGCCCTTCTGTAAACAGTTTAGCACGGCAAGTCACGAGAGAACAATCAGCCTCTACAGGAACTGAATTACTTATCATTCATTATTATATTCACTATAAACCATTACCAGTTTACCAGGCCTTTAGTATCCATTTACTATGTGCTTTTATTGTTGCTTTTTACTGTGATTTACTATGCTTTACTGTGAAAATTATTTAAAATAAATACTGTACATACATCAAAATAAACTTCAACTAGGGTTCCCACCTCTGACTTACAAAAAACCGGGACACCAGAGTCATTTCGTACAAAAATAAATGAATAAATAAATCATATGCTTTGACATTTAATGTCCCGGCAAGTCTTACAGATTTACCAGAACAGCTGCCTCAAAAAGAGAACAATCCTGGCAAAACCAGAATGGGTGGCAACCCTAACTTCAACTTAATTATGAAAATGTGAAACCATTCATTTATTTAGGGACTCTTAACTCGTTAAGGTAGAAGGGACATATATGTCCCACAAATAAAATATTGATGCAGACTTTCTTAGTTTTGCAATGAGGTGCACGAAACAGGGTTTAAAATGTACTGACAGGTTAGATCTGGTCATCCAAATAGACAGTTGCAGACTTTGTATAGTATGTGTGTGTTTAGCAAGCTTAGTAAGTGTGCGTGCTGCTGTCTGCAGAGCGCTGCCTTCACGTGACAGCATCCCCTTGCAAAGTGATTCCCAGCCTCGCTGATCCCTGCTGAGATCTACACGAAGGCATTGATTTGCACGGCTCAGATCCATTGCAACACATCTGCATCCTTCACAGCATATATATTCGTTTTCATTTTCCAAAACTGCTTCTTAAAAATGAAAAGAATTACTGTACAAAAAAAAAAATCTGGTTTTAAGAATTAAGAATGTTTTCATATTCCATTGTATATAAGAACTCCCCCAAATTCCACTTGGACAAACACAGAGTAGAACACCTCACATGCATCTTCAAAATCAGCATCAGGGGTATACAGTACTAATGGTGAGCCACAAAATCATTTTATTTTGGAAAAAGTGTATGAAGCCGAAGCTGGTGCCCAGGAACGCAGGGAATCTGTGTTTACAACACATAAGAACATAAGAAAGTTTACAAACGAGAGGAGGCCATTCGGCCCATCTTGCTCGTTTGGTTGTTAGTAAGCTGATTGATCCCAGAATCTCATCAAGCAGCTTCTTGAAGGATCCCAGGGTGTCAACTTCAACAACATTACTGTCAGCTTCAACAACATTACCACCCATCCACCCATCAAGCAAGTCATTTAACTACCGGGCTGTGTATGGTCAAGCTCTGCATTAATGACAGTAGTTATTTTTTACCCTGGATATTAGTACAGCAGCATTGTGTAATGTAGGGCTAAAATGAAAACGACATGGGAATCTATTCAGACAGTTGCTTTTGCTCTTAGGTGAAGGTTTACATTAGCTGAAAAACCTTTAGTTTTTCTCTCTAACATCCCTACACAATGTTTGTTGATGACCAGACATCAACCTCATCAGTTTGTGGTTGCCCAGTATTATATAACCTGGTAATAAAATCAATGGGTATTGGTATAACTCAATCACAGACAGAAAGAGGAGTAAAGGGTTTGATGATAATACTGTAACCCACAGGATTAGCTGTAGTTTGGGGTTGCTCAGGGGGAGAATGTCCTGAATTTTGTGTCCCATCACACGCATACAGTAGACACTGAAAGTCCATTACCCTGAGGAGCAGGGAGGAAGACAGGCAGGGTGACAGCAACATTCAAAAGCTTTCACTGCTGTAGCAATCCGACAAGCCCTGTACTGTGTGTAATGCTTGTTTTAGACAGACGAGTCCACACAGAAAGTACAGAAAGCACTTCCATGCTGCACCGGTGTAGGCGGGAGGGCTGCTTGTCAGCGTGGCCCGGGGGCAGAAGCACATCGCAGGGACGGCCGTCACACAGAGACTGATGCGGACGAGCGATCCGTGATGCTGTGAGTGGCATGTGCCTGTCAGAGCCAGTTAGAGTGAACAGAGACTCTGACACTGATCAGCACTCCTCCCTGGAATCACAGCATGCTGGATTGTCACTCAGAGGGAGATGGCACCGCTCCAGAATGAGGCCAGGTCCCAGCCAACACCAAGGCACGGGCTGAGGCTTTCAAAAGGGAAACGAACTTCAAACTGTTCAGCTTTACAAGGGGAAGAAGTGGCTGCACATTTACTAACTGAACAAAAGTCTCTGAGGTAGATGGGGGGTTGCCAGTTGCTTGGGGGGCATTATTTCAAATTCACATAATCCAGACTCACACTGTCAGTCCCAGAAATGAATTACTGTTTATATTAGAAACTAAGTTTAATAAATTAGGTCTGTGCTATAAACTGTCAACTTCCTTGTGGGCTGAGATTCGTACTGAGCAGATGTCGGTCCTGCGGCTGCCCTGTGTGATTGCTTCCTCTTGCCTTCTACCAGATCCTCTCGGTTTGGTTATCTACCGCCACCAGAGGATTGAAAACAATTCAAAAGGGCATCTGGCACCGAGCTAAAAACCCGCTTTCCATGCACAGCCACTTTCTGTTTGGGTCAAAGCATTATTCAGTAATTGCCACTTGTTTAAACAAATAGAAAAATATAAACTGTTCATTCAACATCAGTTTATTTTTTGTAACTCCCATGATTGAATTATGTACAGACCACTTTTTTTTTTCTTTAAAGAAAGCATTTCAAAATATATGTTATTTTACTTCTTTCTTACAAGGAGACTTGTGCTCTCCCCTCTAAATTAATCCTGTGAAAGTTGAGGGACTGACTGTGTGTGTCTGTTTTTCTGTCTGTGTGTGTGTGTCTGTCTTTCTGTGTGTGTGTCTGTGTGTGTGTCTGTCTTTCTGTGTGTGTGCCTGTGTGTGTGTCTGTCTTTCTGTCTGTGTGCCTGTGTGTGTGTCTGTCTTTCTGTCTGTGTGTCTGTGTGTGTGTCTGTCTTTCTGTCTGTGTGTCTGTGTGTGTGTCTGTCTTTCTGTCTGTGTGTCTGTGTCTGTCTTTCTTTGTGTGTGTCTGTCTTTCTTTGTGTGTGTCTGTCTTTCTGTGTGTGTGTCTGTCTTTCTGTCTGTGTGTCTGTCTTTCTTTGTGTGTGTCTGTCTTTCTGTGTGTGTCTGTATTTCTGTCTGTGTGTCTGTGTGTGTGTCTGTCTTTCTGTCTGTGTGTCTGTGTGTGTCTGTCTTTCTGTCTGTGTGTGTGTCTGTCTTTCTGTCTGTCTTTCTGTCTGTGTGTGTGTGTCTGTGTGTCTGTCTGTGTGTCTGTGTGTGTGTCTGGCTTTCTGTCTGTGTGTCTGTGTGTGTGTCTGTCTTTCTGTCTGTGTGTCTGTCTGTGTGTCTGTCTTTCTGTCTGTTGATGTGCCTCTCTATCGGTTTGTCTACCAGTATGTCTGTCTGTCTTTCTGTTGGTCAGAGATGCCTTTAATGGCTGTGGAAGTCCACAGGGCAGTAAGTGACTGTGAATGCATCGGTGAGGTTCTCTTTAAATTTTAATCATAAAAAGATTGAAGGAAAAAGTCATGTAAACAGAGACTTGCAGATGCCAGCTGCCATTGTGGGTTGTTTCTTAAATATTTAAAAAAGCCTCTTTCTTTTTAAAGCCAGGTTGTTGTGTTAAAACTCTTGTCTTGCTGAGATGAGGCCCTGAGGATGTTGGTCTCTAAAGGGATCCCCCTCAGACTCCCTCAGCCCGCTCTGCATCACTTTCACATCCCCGATCACTCAACATGCTTTCCCCCAGCGTCACCAGCCTGCAGGACACTCAGCACCACCTTGCTCCTGAAATCAAAGCTAGATCCTACGCAGGTCTCTGGTTTGTCAGGGTTTAAATAGGTATGAAGGGTGTTTCTCTCCTAAATTCCTCCTGAAATCTCCACCTCTCAGAGCAATGCCAGAAGTGCAGCATCTCTCACTCGTTACACAGCAAATCATGAAGCACCCCTCAGACAGTATTTGAAATCGTCTTCTAAAAATTATAACACAATTTAAAATAAGTTAACATATACAATTGACCCAGTCTCTTGTGGTATAAGAGGGTAATCTAGTTTTTATACAGAGCCGCTCAGCTCAGCTCCTGTTGTACCATAGAACAGACCAACATGTTGCCTATTATGTGAGCTCATGAAAGATCCCATAGTATTGTTCTGAATAGAGCAAGGATGGAAAAGCAGGCTTGGTGGTCCAGTGGTAAAAGAAACAGGTTTGATACCAGGAGGTCCCTGGTTCTAATCCCCGCTCAGCCACTGACTCACTGTGTGCCACCCTAAGCAAGTCACTTAACCTCCTTGTGCGCCATCCTTCAGATGAGATGTAAAACAAACAAGGTCCTATTGGAAGTGACTGCAGCAGTTGTGATGCATAGTTCACCCCCTAGTCTCTGTAAGTCACTTTGGATAAAATCATCTGCTAAATGATTAATTAAAATAAGACTCCCAAGGGCTCCCGAGTGGCGCATACAGTAAAGGCACTCTGCGTGGAGTGCAGGATGCACCCTATAGCGCCATCCGGGGTAAGGAGGGCTTAGGCCGGCCAGCGTGTCCTCGGCCCACCGCGCACCAGCGACCCCTGTAGACTGACCGGGTGCCTGTGGGCCTGCCTGTAAGCAGCGCAGAGCTGCGTGGTCCTCCGATACTGCAGCTCTGAGCTAGCTGCATGGCAGGGCTGCAGAGTGAAAAGAAGCGGACAGCTTACGACACACGTTTCAGAGGACGCGTGTGTTAGTCTTCGTCTCTCCCGAGTCAGCGCAGCGGTTGCCGCGGTGAGCCAGGCTTAAAATTGGGCATTTCAAACTGGGGAGAAAATGGAGTAAAAACAATTGCCGATTCCAAATTTTAAAAAATAAAATAAAAAATAAGACTCCCATCGCATAGCAGTTTGATCCATTCCTGGTTTTACTATTTTAATAAGACACACCTGAACGTGCTACCTATACACTGTGTATAATCACACTCATAGTAAAACCTAGAATGGATGGAACTGCTGTGCAATAGGAGTCTTATATCCATCCCTGATGAGCAACATTTTTCCTTATATTTTTGGAATCAAGATCAAAAACACTCTGAATTCTAAAATACTTAGGGAGTAGCGCCGATGTTGTCTAAGACTGAGATGCCCCAGCAGAGAACTCAATTCACTGGTTAGAAAGAACAGGACATCTCCTCTTTGTGCTGTACTGTCCTGTGCAAAGGGCTTGTTTAGAGAAGGAGATAGCATGGTTTCTCGCTTCACCACGGGCAGGCTGATTCACAATGCGCAGGCTGCATGATGAGCTGATCCCAGAGTTCTTTAAGAAAGGAGATGTCATGACGGATTGCGATGCTGTGATGGAGATATAGCAGAGTCTTGTCAGGAGCCGCAGGCGAGATGGGGGCAAACATCTGTCTGTGGCTAAGTTTGCCTGCAGCCTGTCAGTGCAGGCTGAGCCTGAGTGAGTGAGCAGCACTCCGCAGTCCTATCAGCCCAGCCAAACGGCCCTCGTGAATATGCAGGGAGCCGCAGCAGCGGTGTGAGAGAGCTTGTCACCTGTGAGTGTGTGTGACAGCGCTGATTGATCTCTCCGCATCTCGACATGCCTTTCCCAGCTACACCGATTCTCTTTCAGCGTTCTGTGTACTGGGGATGTCTGCCTAACTTGCTTTCTTTCTTTCGTTTTTTTAAGTTTTTGTATTATAAGATGATCAGTTTGAATTAGGGTGGTGTGTGCACAATGCTATTTGCTCACTGGAGGATGGACAGTTGTATATGGTAATATGGTTCTTGTTTTTGTTAATTGTTAAAATTTTCAAAAGTTAAAAAAAAAAGGTTTTTTTTCTTTCTTTGATACAAGACAAGAAATAGTGGGGGGCAAATGGGTGGAGAAGTATTCCTAACAACGAAATCTTCAGGATGTTGAAGCCTTTTCTCCTATCTGAAGGAGCTTTAGCACAGCACAGCACAGCACAGCACAGCACAGCACAGCACAAAGAAAGGATGAGTCTTCACAAGCAGTCAGCCTGATCACTGCAGAGGAGCTATAGCACAGCACAGCACAGCACAGCACACACCACAGCACTGCAGAGCACAGCGCAGAACAGAACAGAACAGAACAGAGCAGAACAGAGCAGAACAGAGCAGAGCACAGCAGAGCAAAACAGAGCACAGCAGAGCAAGCGTGGCACAATCTCACTGCTAACAATGAAGAGTGTTTTTGTTAAGGATTAATATGCATATTTAGCAGGCACTTAATGCCTTAATATCCTTGATGCAATGGCACGTCTGGGTAATTCTGCATCCGGAGGCACTTGAAAAGGTGTCGTTGTCAGCGATATTGCTCCTCCTTGGCGTTCAGCTTGATGGAGCTGAGTTCTTTAAGCGGGCCCCATTATGTTTTCTCTACACATTAGTCCTCGATAAACAGCAGGGTTTAGCGGCGGGTTTATTTATTAAATAGTTGCTGCACAGATGGTTTTCGCACACATGAGGCGACGTGCAGGGGATTACTCCGAGATAATCAGCTGAGTTACAGCCCGGCTGAATCAATAACACAATAATGATGGAATTTATGCTTTTCAAGCAAGCCTCTGTGAATGGCTCCTCTGCGTAAATAAACTGATAAATTATCAAGAGGCAATTACCAGCCTGTCAAGGGAGGGGGGTTTAGGGCTTGCTAGTCTTTCATTCGAAATCTGGTCTCTGTCGCTCCCTTCTTATTCTCAAGGAGGCTGTTTGGTTATATTTATGTTCATCTTTAAAGTACCATTAAATAATAAACCATATGCTAATTGCTACCCTTACTTCACCCTGCTGTATTTAAAGCACCCTGTCCGGAACCTGTGCCAGCCTGACCCCTCCCGAAACAACTGATTGATTACTGTTGTGTTTTTAAGAGGCGTTGCTAAAATAAATTGAGCTACAATAAGGGAGGGAGGGCAGAGAGTTCATCTCAGAACAGGGTTACTGCTGGATAGCATGAAAAAAGCTTGGGAACATGAAGAACATCATAGGGATCAGGCCTAGGTCCCTGATCAAACCCAACACTGGCCTGGCCATGCGTTAATTACAGACCCATTCACGTCTCTTTGGAAAGTATTGGTGAAGTTGCTTTATTCTGCTGTGTTCTATTTTTTTTTACATTTTCCTGAATGACAGAATTTTCCTGAATGAAGAAGAAGAAGAAGAAGAAGAAGAAGAAGAAGAAGAAGAAGAAGAAGAAGAAGAAGCAGCAGCAGCAGCTTCTTAGTTTGTCAACTGCCCAGATGCTGTTTTGTCCCGGAACTATTTTGATAATGATACAAAAATAACGACTGTGCAAATATCCCGTCTTGTATTGCATTTAAATTGCCTTAAAGCTGTTTGCTCATTCCGTTTATTAGACTGAACAAAATAAAACCCAATTAAGTGTGTGTTAATGGTATGGGTTGCTGTCAAATGAAATCCATGGCCTCCATTATGAATTTGAATGAATGAATGAATGATCTTCCAAATGCTAAAAGAGCAGCTGTCACTTTCCATATCTCCGTACGCTTTCCTTCATGATTCCTGATCCCTGCAGGCCCATCTCCTCCCAGTCCCTCAGCTCCAGTCTTGATGTTGGAAGTTTCACTAGAATAGAATCCCCTGAAAGTTCATAGTCTTGTTAGCAAGCTTTAGGCTTCAGATCCTGCAGCTCAGTGCAATAATTAGGAGCCGTAGCTATTGAATCCAGCAATAAAAAGGAGCTTTTTAACAAACTTTGATTTGGAAAAAGTAAAATTGCTGTTTAATTCTTAGTGTTTAATTAAAGGCAGATAGCATAGACCCCTTCAGCCAGGCAACTAGCCATTATAAGCTGTTCTGAGCCTGCAAAGCTTCGGGTACTGTAGCTCTATAATTGGGGTTTTTTTGTGTGTTTTTTTTTTTACATTATTATATTTTTCTTACCTATTTCTTTTATTGTGAATGCAGCAGGGAACATCTTGGTCTGTCGCCAGGCAAATAACTTCATCCGTCTAAGTGTTTCACAGTGGAAGATTGCTGTAATTATTTCTTCAGTATTATCTTAGGCACCAGCTGGCACATTTGCCACCAATTAGCACGCTCTTCCATTAGCTAGGTGGAGGAGTGCAGGAGAAAAGAAAAAAGCTGTCATCCCGTTGTGTGCTAATTTCCTTACCTCAGATAATCAGGCCCCCCGAAAAAGAAATAAACGCCAAAGAAGTAAGAGAGAGAGAGAGGTGGGGAGGCGGGGAGATAAAAACTTGAATAAAAGCGATTATGTGCCCGCGCGCGCACAAAGCTACCCTGCCAGCTGCTTGATTGCCGTGCCGACCATCGCTGTGGGTTCTTAAGTGTGGTCTTTGTTTCTTCACGAGATGGGGGGCAGGGAGGTGAGAAGTAAATGGCTTGTGGGAAGTAATCATCATGTTATTTTAACGTTCCTTTAAAATAAAAAAATATATAAAGTACTTTGCAATTTAGTGAAATTGAGCAACTGTAGGACCATGCGCTTTTTATTTTAATATCTCCACAAACCCACCCCCCCCCCCCCCACACACACACACACATACACACACACCACCACCAGGGGCAAACGAAGGGATTAATGATGATAAAGCTGGGAGGGGTGATAAAAAGATCTCAAAAAAGCCTCCCCTCCTCCCTCCTCCCAGACCCCTGCTGGGTAATGTTAAGGTGGTAAGAAGTTCTTGAGGTTTTGAATGAAGTACGCACAACAACAATGCTGCTTAATGCTCAGGTCCTTTCCATGACCCCTAGCTCTGAGACAGGTGGCATTAAGGGAAGTCTTGGGACTGGTCATCCCATCTCTTAGGCAAGTCACTGCTTTTTAATTTAATTTGCAGGGCCACTGGGTTTTTTTGTTGCTTTTTTACACCTGCATTGTAACTGAACCATGAACCCGGGGTTCACTTCCCTGCCCCGCTACCTTGACCAGTACTGATCCCCAAAAACCACTCCACGGAGTAAGACCTGGATATCTTTGTGTTTCTGTGAATCTATCATAGTTCATTCAAGCGGAACACCATTGGAATAATAGCTTTCCCACTGGAATCCAAACGACACCCAGCGCATATGTGGTCAGCATACATTTGTGTCTTCCATATCAAGAGGTTTTTTGTATCCGTCTGTATGAGGGTTCAAGTTTTATTCATTTGCAGGGCAACTTCTTGTACCCTATAGCGCTCACATAAACAGATATAATAAAATAGAGAAATTAAACCAAAATGTTTATGAGAAGCTGAATTGCATAAAGACAGGTGAGTTCTATATACTAGACTGTATTGAATATGCTGGCTCTCAGATCCACAGTACTGAGTTCTCTATACTACACTGTATTGAATGTGCTGGCTCTCAGATCCACAGTACTGAGTTCTCTATACTAGACTGTATTGAATGTGCTGGCTCTCAGATCTACAGTACTGAGTTCTCTATACTAGACTGTATTGAATGTGCTGGCTCTCAGATCCACAGTACTGAGTTCTCTATACTAGACTGTATTGAATGTGCTGGCTCTCAGATCCACAGTACTGAGTTCTCTATACTACACTGTATTGAATGTGCTGGCTCTCAGATCCACAGTACTGAGTTCTCTATACTAGACTGTATTGAATGTGCTGGC